>NC_090989.1:43034318-43337348 GCF_041146395.1 Eulemur rufifrons
ATTTTATATAAAAATAGGTTTTACAGAAACAAACAAAAGATAATAGATCTTTATTAAGGTGTGCAAAACATTTTCAATTTATCATGGCCTTTGCTCTCAAGGATAGAAAAGCTTATTATGAATTCTTCATGTTATGGGAACTTGAATTCCTTGGAGTGTTTTCTATATTATTATTTCAACTCTCTTTTACTGATCAAACCCAAATTGATTTTAACATAACTGTAATGATCCAAGTATTCATATTCTCCTTGGAGATGATTCCTGAAACAAAATAATTTAATTCTTTGGCTATGTCAAATCCTTCAGAGTTAATTCATTTTATAATTAGTAACATCAAAGAAGTGATGTAGTTTTAACCATTTGCTCTTCCTGCTTACTTTTATTTTATGTGTGCCCATGGATTAAACATTTTATATATCAATGGTAAATATATTGTTAACTTATGTTTAGAATTTAATGCTAATACTTTTAAAGGGAATGTAACATCAAAGGACCGTTTGCTCTAGAATTATAATAACCTTTACCCTTACGCAGGTAAGTTTTCACTTTTCCTTCCTCTTTTAATTACTTCTTGTTTCTATTTTTACTTGTTTGTAAAAACTTGAGATGTATTATCATATTGTTGTTAGTGTTTTTTTTTTTTTTTTCTTTTCTTTCCTATGTCCTAAGAATCCTAGGCAAAAGCATTCTAATCAATGATCCCACCACTACTGGGCTGACTTTCTCACTGTTCCTGTGCATACCTGCAGTATTACCTGCACACCTTTTTTAGAGCATGTATCCCATGTTTTTATATAGAATTGCCATTTGACCATTAACTCCTTGAAATCAGATACCTTGCCTGGTGTTTGCCAATCCTTGTCTCTCAGATTTAATGCCTTGGGTTTCCAAATGGAACTGAGAATTTTAAGTTTTGGGGCATTATTCCTGGAATCCAAGACTACTGTTTTGTAATAGTGTACGTGTAATGGCTTAATGTGAATTGTCATTTAGGAGAATTTTTCCCTGTTATAACTCAGATACAAACCTCCTAGGAAAGGGTGACCTTTCTAAGACTACTTGCTCCCAAACCCACATATTTACATCTGACTCTATTTCAGTACTGATGTTTGCCTTTCTATTCACTGAATGAGTTGGTACTTTATACTCAGAGAGACAAACTTTAAAAGCTTTGGGCCTATAGATAAGTTATAGTCATCCAGGGCATAATATCAAAGGTCTAAATCCCTTTCTTGAGTTAGTGTATCTTTTATCCCACTCTCCCTGAATTCTTGAAATTTTGCACCACCTCACTCCTGCCATTGAAGAGGACCATGCCTGGTTGCTAATGTTCATTAGACGTTTCCAAATCTCAGAACTCTCTATAGAGCTGGAATATCAATGTTAGGTGCTTGCCTCCCTGTAGATCTATCCTTGGTTCCAATTATTAGAGAACTCCCTGCTTTCAAGCAGGCGAGGTTACTCAGCAGGAAGGGCTGTGGACTTTTTGAATCTCAGACCAGGCTATGAGCAGAAAAGCATAGACTTAGCTACATCCTAATCAATGCAATAAGATCAGACATACTGCCCATGTACAAACAGATCAAACTAAAATCTTGACAACTCCCTTACCACTCACATTCTTTGCAGCAGGCAGTCTAGCGCTTGGTGTGATGACTTAGCCTAGCAATGTAGCTCCCTGCCAGCTTGATCTCAGCAGGTGAGCCCTTGGAGCAGAAGGTAACTAGCAGAAAGGTAGCTGTAATAGCAGAGTGGCAAAGTGAAGCAACTCTCTTATTGCAACCACTGACTCATGTAAGTACTGCTCTGATCTTGTATTTCATCTTTTTTTTTGTTTAATGCTAACCTTTTCTTCCCCCCAGGAAAGGCAGTCTGGACTTTTATTCTTTGTTTTTGAAATTCCTAAATATGTGGAATTGACCCAATGGTCTTACCTTCTGTAATTCATGAATCAGTGATAAGATAGCTTAGATCTCAGTCCCAATGTAGAACCCGAGAGAGGATGTAATATCTCAGCACTAGCTCTACAGACAGGCCAACTCTACCTTAGCAGGGATGTCCAGTCAACTGTGTATACCTAAACCAAACCTTCCTGTTCTTTGGAACTTTGTTAAGCCATATGTCCCATAAGACTACCTTAATCCTCTCAGCAGGAATGTAATAGACATTTATAAAACATAAGTGAGGCACTCTATGTATCAGGAACCATAGAAGACCTTTCCAAGAATAGGGACATTTTCCATGTTGATATTCTTCAGCAAATACTTAGATCACTAACTGATCTTGGAACAAACTGCAGAAGCTATTATGTGATGCTCCTTTTCAAAACGTGCTCCACAGCTGATCACTTCACTTCCACTCTCCCACAGTGGGTGAGCTGATTACTCTTTAGTTAAGAGTCTTTTGCTTGTCTGACTCCTCAATGACCATCGATTTTTCTAATATCAGTCAAGATAAGAAGCATCTAATATTTAGCAGGTATAAAAATCAAAATCTTTAGTATAAGGTCTATAGAGATATCTTGGCATATAGGAAAGATAGATCTGTTTAGCACACTGGGATCAACATGCCTGTGTTTGTTGCTAAAGGTGATTGACCCAAAGGGCTGCCCCAGGCCCTGCCCAAAAGCTCTGATGGCTAAAGGGATCAGTATCCATACTGGTTGGGAATTTCAGGTTTATATGTAACACTAAGTTCCTTCAGTGCATTCATGGTTCTTCACAGGCTATTTTCCTACATCATCTCTCCGTTATTGTCCTATGCACCCTACGCTTCAACCATGTATATTCTCCATGTAGTCAGTATAGTTTTATGCTCCGTACATTTGCTAATGTTGCTCTCCACACCTGCAATACCTACCTGATCAGCCTCTGTACATCGCAAAGTCCTTTTTATCCTTTACAATTCACCAAATATTCATAACCTATCTTTGCAGATTTAGTCACTCCTTCTATATTTCTTTAGCATTTTGTTAATACCACAATTTAAAAATGTTTCATGTTGAATGTAATTATGTATTCATTAATCAAACACTCTAAGCAAGAATGTGAAATTAATTTTTGATTAATCGACAGGTATATGCCAAGTATGGTGCTTTTACATACATGATTGCATTTATCCCTTTAAGTTGTGTAAGGTAGGAAGTCTCAAAACGATTTTTGCATAAGAAAACTGATAGAATCATCCTACAACTTTCCTAAGGTGAAACATGTATTTCTATCAACCTCTCAGAGTTTACCAGCCATCTCCTTCTCATTAGTCCCATTCTTAAGCTTAGCATGACGATGCCTGTTAGAATGTTTAACAAATAAAAGAAGGAAAGAACAAAAGAATGAAAGGTGATAGGGAGGAAGGAAGAAATAAATGAAAGAATGAAGAAAAAAGAAAGAAAAGGATCGATCAGCCAAATAAACTACATGCTAGGAAAAAAAAATCTCTGGATTTATATGTGGTATACAAACTTAAGCAGATTTTGACTGTCAGATAATTGTTATACTATACCTTAGAATTTAGAGATACAATAAATGAAATAAAAAAGTGGGGAAAACTACAAAAATTTTAGTTGCCCCAACTTTTTTAAAAATTTAAGTATATGTGTTAAAGTAAACACCAAGAAATTTGATTTTTGGTGTTTTTTTTTTCCAGTATATTACAGGGGTACCAATGTTTAGGTTATGGATATTCCCTTTACTCCACCCAAGTTAGAGCTTCAATTATGTCCATGCCCCAGATGGTGTGCACCACACCCATTAGGTGTATATATACCCATCCTCTGCTCCCCCTTAGTCGGCCTTTAGAAAGTCTTAAGGAAACTTTTTTTCATATAAATTTATAGAAGAAACCTTTATTGTGAAGGATTATATCCATTTGAATAAATAAAAATTTAAATATGTAGTTATTGGTATATTTTCATATCTAATATTCTATGAATCACTTATTCTGTGGTTAAATATAGATGCAAACATTTTAACAAACTATGCCATTTTTAAGACTTCAAGTGATATCTACAGTGATATCTAAAACATTATGTAGTGAAAATAAAATTCATTAATATACAGTTTAAAAAAATAGGCTCCCTTTCCCAAATGTACCACTTAAAAAAAAAAAGATATATGATACTGGTATTTTGTACCATGGTAGAGTTCAATCAAGATTATTTCTCTGACAGATGACTACATGCAAAGCTAATTGAAATATGATTAAGAAGGGTTGGAATGTCACAAAATGATAAATTACCATAAACAGCAGAAAGCAAAAATCATATAGTCAACATTTATCTGACATAGTCTTTTTATGAGGGGTACAAAGCACTAAACTGCTTTATCCATTTCATTTTTCTTTGACTTTTTTGATTTTTCTTCTTCTCAATAAAAAGAAAGCTAGACAAATGCTCAAAAGAAATTATCATAAGTAACACAAAAATAGATATATGTAGTGTGAAATTCTAAAACTTCTAATTACATTGTTTTCTGATTAAAGGAATACATAAGCTATATAGAAATTTTATAAAATAAAGAATAGCAAAAATAATATTACCCATAGCCCTATTACACAAAAACAACATGCTTTGTCTATACAATTTTGTAACAGTTGTAATTTTTAAATGAGCACGTGTTTGTCAGAAATCCATATGTCTGACCACTCCCCTTCTTAAAATGGTGGGTACAGATATAAATATGCGGATACTTGTGATGGTGGGAGTATTTGGACATTCTCTTGATAGATTTCATTTTCACAATACAAGAAGAAGCATAATAAACAGCTGACAGTTTCAGGAGGTGGAGATTTTGGAGTTCTGAAAATGACTATCAAACAAATATCTAGGATTCTGGAAATGAATGTTCTAGGAAAGTATAGTATGATTTTTAGGAAACAAAATCTCTTAAGACAGAGGACATTTCTTATGCAAATTCCTCTACTGATTAGAAAATAAGAGCGACTCTCCCTAACTTATAACCTTAATACCAAATCTACACAAGGGGAGTATAAAAAAAAAGAAATCAAACCATTTTCACATTTGAATGAAGACATCATAATCCTAAAGAAAATAGAAGCCTGAGTATGACAGTATGTAAAAAGTAATGCAGCATGACCTGGTTGGTTTTATCCCAGGGATTGAAGGATATTTTGACATAAGATCTTTTAATGTAATTCAACACCTTATGGGATTAAAGGAGAAATATGATCATCTCAATAGATGAAGGAAAATCCTTTGATAAATTCTAACACCTATTCATGATAAAGACTGTTGGCAAAGTAGAAATAGAATAGAAAGGATATATTCCAAAAACATACTTTATGGTAAAAATTTAGATGAATTGAGGGGTGTGACAAGAGGCTCACTAATAGTACTGCCTTGTTCAACGTTTTGGTCACGGCCCTCATTCTACAGGGTGTCCCAAGTCACCATATATAGGGAAAATGGGAAATTATAATTTTCTCCTGTAAAGATAGAAAAAATTTAAGGATGAAAAGGAAATGAAATTTTTATTATTTAGAGATATAATTATCTGTATGGAAAATTCAAGATAATAATTGAGCAATAAACTATACAAATCAATAAGCTCAGCAGTTCACCGAAAATAATCAATTTACAAAAGCCAGTAGTATTTCTATCTACCATCCAAAAACAATCAGAAATTATAATTGAAAAGATGTTCCCATTTATAATATCATCTAAAAGTATAAGGGTCGTAGGGGGAAAAAAATCAAACAAGTCCTGCAAAAATATTAGAAAATAATTACACCTTTATTAAAGGTCAAAAAATAAAACCTAAGTAAATTGCCATTTGTATAGATTAGAAGATTCAATACTCAAAATATGTAAGTGCATAACATTAATGTTTATAAAATGATTTACAATTTGTCTAAATGAGTAGCTCACTTCAAAATTTTTATTTATAGTGTGTTTTGCTTGTTCTTGTTTAGGAAATCCACATGTACCCCATCATCATAGATATTCTATTCTTTTAAATGTTTTTACATATTTTATTTTTATATTAGGTTTTTTCCTACTTGCATTTGATTTTATTTATGTTATAATGATAGGGTGCATATGGATTTCTTAAATAAGAACCATCAAGACAAAATATAAAGAGAAATATTGAACACAATGATTAATATCTAAAGTTTTGAAAGATATAAGAAACTAGAAAAAAAAAAGGTGAAAATACTATCCACAATCTGATTTAAGGGATTTGAAACCCATATCATGTGCCTGAAATCTTGAGAGAGGAAAACTTTGTACAGATTGTTTACAAAAAATTAAATCTGCAGTGCAATATGCTTGAAATCTAACTAATATTTTTTAAATGGTAGGATGGGTTATAAAATTCAGTTGGAAAGAAAGAAGCAGTGACCATTGGGAGCATAAGTTCACTAAAAAAAATATCAAAGTAACTTAATTTTCCTTCTGAAGTAAATTACTGGAAAAATGCTGTAGTTGATGTCAATTTCAGCAAGACATTTGACAAACATTCACAATGGAATTATTGACAAGTGAAGTTTCAAAATTGTTCAATAATGGATCAATGAAGTTGATAAATATATACAACATATTTTTATTAAAATCAAGAAGACTTCAAATATGGAGCATATAAATAATTCCATAAAACAACATACTGACTGCCTAATATGAAGATTTATTTTGACATTTTAGGTAAAGTGCTTGTAAAGTAATAGGAAAACTATGACAAGCAAATCTAATTATTCTATCACTGAATCTGTTGAGTAAATTATTTTTGGCTGGGAGACTAATTCACTAAGGATGTAATAATTGAGTAGTGGCTTTATGGAAGGCAGGGTAGGGTTTAATAAGCAAGGACTAGAGTGAGAACTGTTTCAATACACTGCATATGAGTTAAGACATCAAAGTGAGAAATTGGGAAACATTCACAAATGGCTTGAATGTGACTCCTAGGTTTCAAATTAAAAATATTTTGAATGTCATGTTATGGAGTTTGGGCTTTATTTGTTAAACAATGCCATCAAACATCATTGTACATGAAAATTATTCTCACAGCAGGATGTAGGATGTATTTGATCAGTGAGAGATCTCATGAAAAAGACAATAATTCCAGCAAAATGTAATATCATTCTGACCTGTGACACTAGTGATGGATGGAATTGATGTGAGAAAAACTATAGGGGTCAAGTCACTAGGACTCTGATATTTGTATACAGGGAAATCATTTATTTGACAGATATTCATTGACTGGAAAATGATAGAGATGGAACAGTGAATAAAACTGCAAAACCCCCTGCTTTTGAAGAGCTTATTTATAGTGGGGAGGAGAGACAGGTAATTAACAAAAATCACAAGTACAACATATAATAAATTAGAAAATAGAAGATACAGAAAGACATGAAACAGTGAAGAGGGAATAAAAAATATGAGTGGAGGGGAGCGTGCAACTTTATATAATGTGATCAAAAAAGGGCTTACTCTGAAGGTGATATTTGAAGACATGAAGGAGGTGAGGGAGTCAGCCCTGGGGTATCTTGGAAATGGTTATTCCTGGTAGAAGGAATGGCGAAAACAAAAGCCCTGAGGCAGAAGAATTGGAAGAATATGGGATTTGAGTGAGTGAGAGATGAAGTCAGAGAAGTGCTGGAGAGTCACTTCCCAGATAAGACTAGTGTAAGGGTTTTGACTTTTCTTCCTAGGAGATGAGACATTGGACAGCTTTGAAGAGAGAGGTGTCATGATCTGACTTGCAAGTTAACAAAATCACTCTGGCTACTACTGTGTTAAAAATAGATTAAAGGAAGCAAAGTGGAAGCAAGGAGACTGGTTAGGAGTTTACTAGAATAAACAGTTGGGAACAGTGAAACATTATCCTGGCAATTTAAATTGGAGTGAGTATGACTGTTAATTTGTTGAATCCCTGAGATAAATTAGGAAGAATAACAGACTTGCAGTAAAAATTACAATGATGATGTTGGGTCATGTTGAATTTTAGGTGCAAATATAGTTTTCAAGTGTATTTAGTAATTTGGATTTATGTCATCTCCACCCAGAGCATATTGGCCATATGCAAATTACTTGGAAAATGTGTGCCATAGTCCATTTTTGTATTGCGATAAAAGATTAGCTGAGACTGGGCAATTCATAAAGAAAAAAGTTTATTTCTCCCAGGATACTGGTGGCTGGAAATTTTAAGACAGGACATCTGGTGAGGGCCACATGCTGCTTCCACTCATGGCAGAAGGTGAAGGGGAATGAGCACATGCAGAGATCACAGGGTGAGGGAGGAAGCAAGAGAGAGTGAGGGGGAGGTGACAGATTGTTTTAAACAACCAGCTCTTATGGGAACTAATTGAATGAGAACTCATCCACCCCTGGGAAAAGGTATTAATCTATTAATGAGAGATCCATCCCTATGACCCAGACACCTCCCATTAGGCCCTGTCTCCAACACTGGAGATCAAATTTCATCCTGAGGTTTAAAAGGGACAAAGATCCAAATCCTAGCTATTTGCTTAGTGAAAAAACATTGAAATTTCAAAGAAATTGAAAGAGTGTCAGGAGTAAGAAAAAAAAAAACAACTGTCTTTAAATCTTCCTGGTCCAAATGAGACCAGGAAGAGAGACTATGGATACAAAAGCAAATATTGTACCCAAGGAAGCTTGACTAGGGAGAAGATTTGGAGCAAAAAGTGAGAAGCAGACGTGCTGAAAGTAATTCATCTACCAATTAACAGACAGACTCCATGGCTTTTTATAGACTCTTGGGTGATGTGACTCTTGGGCTGGGATATGTGTCAGAAGGTTAAAAGGCACAACCAGTGGTAAGCCTAGAAGTATGAAAGTATGACTATGAAAGCTACAATTTCAGTTGGGAAGGATATGCTTCCCTAAAGTGGATTGTATTGCTTTGAGAAGCATTAAAAATTACTAGTTACCTAAAATGGAGTTCAGGTCATCAGAAATAAATTTTTAAGTAGAGTTTCAAGCAGGGATAAGGAAATACATAGAATTAATTATCTCTATATTATTCTCCAATTCCAAAATATATGCCTGTGAGACTGCTACTCCTTAAATTGAGCACAAGGATGGCTTGGGATAGCCACTGCCTTTTATGATTCTCTCTTTACTTATTTGTTTATCTTAAGTTCTCATTGACTTACACAGGAAATCTAAAAGATTACTGCTCATTTGTTGAGTATTTCCCATTTGGAAAATTTTTACCACAAAAGCATCAATGTTCTATACTTCAACCTGATCTTTTAGGAATAAAGTAGACATGAAAATGTGACTCTCAGCATAACCTTGGAATTCACTCAATAAATTAATTACTAATATAGAACTTGAGTTTACTTGGCCCTGTTATGAAGAATCCTTTTGAATGAGGCTTCTATTGATTGAAAATATGAATGTTGTCAGAAAGAATGAGCTTATCCAGGAAACATGTCCGATGATAATATTTCAGACAGGCTTGTCAGGATCCTCAGAGAATTGTGAAAATTGAGAATGGGAATACCTACTGGAGGCAATCTGTGAGAGAATTAATAAGCTATGTATCACTCATTTGTTTATCACTAAGTAGCCTTAATAGTTTTATTTCTGTTGACAAAATATCTTAAAAACAACCACTGGGACATGTGGAGTTTGGAAAGTGTCACTAGAGAACTGCTTTTTTTTTTTTTTTTTCCTCCAAGAAATTGAACAAAGAAATGTTATTAAATCTCCTCTGTAAAAAGCTATAGTATGTATATTTATGTGTGGCCTGGGGTTTTTGGTGCTTAAGACCTGGCCCTACCTTCCAGGAAATTGCTATCTTGTAGTGATGGTAAAAATGTACAGAATATTTGCAGCGCAAGGCTTTAAATGCTATGTGTCATATGAGTGATGTACAATGTTATGCAAAGTCTTATATATATGTCACCTATGTCAGAATAACCTGGAATACTTTTATTAAAAATATCCCTTGACCTTATTCAATCCAGAGCCATAGAACCAAAAAACTCTCTGAGTGGAATTTAGGAATCTGTATTTTTAAAATTCATTTGATATTAGATATGACACCTCAAAGATATGTAATAAGTACTACAGTAGTTCTCAGAAGACAGATCACTTCCAGTTAATTCATCGTTCTCAGTCTTATCTTCACACTAGAATTAGTTGGAAAGCTTTACTGATTTTTAGGTCTCACTCTTAGAGATTGTGATATAATTGTTTCAGATTGCAGCCTGGGCATTGAGATTATTCACAGCCAACATAGTAGAGGGTATTTTCCAAATGTTATAGTCTGTTTATATGACCATATATGGTATCATACATCTAACACTCCATCCACTAGCCATATTGTGAACTATTTACAGACTCCAAAATGATGATGATGATTATGATAATTAAAATAATAGTAATATTCAATGTTTATTTTGTTATTATATGCCAAGTATAAATTTGTTTATCCTCATGAAAACCCTATGAGATAAATGCTATTATTTTTCCATTTTACAGATGAGGAACAGAGTTAAAGTAACTTGATTAAGTACACATTATTATATGACAAAATTTGGATTTGAACCCAAGCAGTCTGGCTCTAGAATATACCCTTCTACACTATGTCACATTCATATATGCTATATATCCCCCATCCCTCCCTCATGTCATCGAATGGTGTCATATATGTTTACAATGCCTTAAAATGCCTTCCTATAACCTCTGGCATAGTAATTTTTTACCCATTTTCAGTTCACAGTTCAAATATCACCTCCCTACAGGAAGTTTTCCCTACCTCCCTACTCTAAGAAGTGATGCTTCTGTTACAGTAGCTGTTAATGACTTTTAATTTTTTTCTTTGTCCACATTGGTGTCTGAGGTCCTTGAAGGCTGAGACTGTGTTATTTATATTTTTGTAGCTACCTTCATAATGTCTGGAACATAGTAGCCACTCAATATTTGTTGACTAAGTGAATAATTAAATGGAGGAATGCATCACTGAATGTAAGGGAAAGCAAAGATGTGTTTGGTCTTTTAAATAAATTAAGTTAATTGAATTTGTTGATTAAGAGGTAAAGCCAAAAATGTGTCAGGAGCCGTTACAAAGCTGCTTCAATTCCTGAGTGGTATTTAGATTTTATTTGAAGAATAGCAGGGGATTATAGAGGATTTTAAATAAGGAAATCACATAATACATTCTGTTTCCACCAATTGGACTTAGTAAACCTAGGGACGCTACCTAGGAAATCTTATAAGCAAGTCTTAACATCCCAAACCATCCTGTCTACAAAGCCATCTCTAACCAGGGCGGTTGACCTTCATCTAACCAAGGACTCGCTGTGAACTGTGGTGGAGCATGGAAATAAAGAAAATGTGAGGGATGAAGGAGTGGTGCTAGGCTTCCTTCCAAGAAGTGAGGTAGATGGGAAATGAGTTGCAAGTGCAGCAGCCAAGAACATAGGGGACATGCTGTAAGGGAAATAAGAGTAATTCAGAATAGAAGCCAGGAAAACTGCCTCTGCAGTGCATGGTAAGGAGGAGGTCCTGCAGCATTAAAGGAACCAGAATTCCTGGTAACAATAAAAACAGTGTTTTCTGAAGATGAACCTTCTAGCAGTGTACAAGATTGTATAGAACAAGTGTTGACAAACTGGAGAGCTAAGAAAGATTTATACATGCTTAAAAGGTTGAGAAAGATATTTCATGATATGTGAAAATTATACAAAGTTCAAATTTAAGTGATAATACATATGATTTTATTGGAACACATTCATGCTTATTCATTTAAGAATTGCTTATGGCTCTTTTGATTGTGCTTCAATGGCAGAGATGAGAATTACAGCAGGGACACATATGCCCTGCAAAGCTTGAAGTATTATCTGGCCCTTTACAGAAGTTTGACAAAACTGGAAAAGTTCAAGGCATAGGGATTAATTAGTAGCCTTACAGAGGGTATTACAATAGCCTCAGAATGAAGTGATAAAGATATTTTATCATGGAGCCTTTTTAAATTGAATCTGTGATAGTTAAGGTCATTTCAGGGAATAAATGGCCAGGAGTATAGAGAACAAGGAAGGGTGAAGTGTTAGAGTAAGGGTAGAGGTTCTGTACAGAGTGGACATGTGGATAGGTCTAGTCTCGGGAAGGACTAGTAAGCCAAATTTGAGCAGGACCCTGGGATCAAAAGTGGTGAATGGGAATATGTGCTGGAATTAAGGTGGAGCAGTGGGTTAGCCAGAGTTGGCAAGACTTAAAGGAGAGGATAGAAATTAGTTTCTCGAACCCATTAGGCACTTAATAAATAATTACTAAATTGACTAGACTAGAACTGACAGAGGAATCAAGCAATGTAGAAATCGGGATTGACTATAAAGAAGGTACCAAGAACCCAGAATGGTGACGCATAAGTGGACACATCCCAAGCAGCTTGGGTTCAGGGAGTAGCCCCAGTGAGTCTTACCATGAGCCACTATTTCTTATAAAAGTTGGATTTATAAGATACTCAGTGCACTTTCACATGTATTATTTGATTTAGACTTCTTTCACTAATTTGATAATGTAGGTTAGGAAGACATTATTCCTTTCATTTTACATTTATCAGAATGGGGGATCATGAATATCTATTCAGAGGCAAAGTTACCATGTAGCCAACAAAGCTTAAGACTCAGGTTCCTTTTCATGGGTCCTTTTCAAGGAGCCTATATCTTTATCTTAAAGTGAGCCCCAAATTATTTAATCTCAGAACCTCAATCTTCCATTGTGTTTCACCTAACCTAGATGTGAGTTAGAACTTCAAATTCTATGTCCCTTCTATTATTATACCACTGTCCACTGTCTGTCCTTTGTATCTTTCATCATTAGGTGGTAACCAATTCCTGTGGTGCTTATCCTACAAATGAGATGACAAAATTCTAAGCAACCAGCAGATGGAAAAAGCATGTAGATGGGGAAAAATCAGCAGTTTGTGACAATTATTTAACAAACAAAAACAGATTAGGAAACCTGAATCCCTAAAAAGAGACACTGAAAGACTTACAAATTTAATACTTCCTTAGAATGATCTGTTACATGAATGGCTAAAACTAGATTTCCACGTTCCCTTTGGTATTCACAACACATGATCATTATGAGGCTACTGAAAATAAATATTGGTCATTAGAGAAAAGAATATGGAGTTGTAACTTGCAAAGAAGGGGCATTCTTATTCTTATTTTACTTTCATTTATGTTTCCTTTTAAAACACTTGAATAAATACATCCTTATGGAATGTTATAAAATATGATAAATGGTCATTAAACTTAAGTAACTGCTTAAATGAGGAGAGAAATAAATGTTCACTTTGTAAGTAGTTATATCATTACACAAAAAAATGAGAGTAAAATGTTTGCATTTTATTTTAAAAAACATCTTGAATGTAACAATAATCAACAGTGGAGAAATATTTCTTCTAATTATTACTACAGAAAAGTTTTCTCAGAAAAATAAAATCCTTTTCTAATTTTTATCTGATACTTATTACTTTATTTAGCCTATTTTACATGACAGTTATATATTTGTGTATGTATTTAACATTTCTAGATTTCACTGTAACTAAGTAGTTCTTGTGGATAATTTTTCTTTTATTTATAAGTCTTTCCAAAGATAATGGTACCTTTACTTCTTCCCACTGCTCTCTCCACCATTTTTCACTTTGGTTACTTTAAAAAAAAATTCTCCCTTTGGGAAATAATGAGGATGATTTTGCATAGCTATCTTTTTAAAAAATTGAGTCTAAATTGCATAGACTTACTTGATTCAAAGTACTTGAGTAGGAACTAAACCAACACATTTAATTTGTTTTCCTCCTACGAAATATTGCAGACTAACACTTAAAAAGTACTAAATCAGAAATATATTCTAGGGCAACCTGAATCAGAATAACCTATGTTGCTTATTAAATATGAAAGTTCCTGTACCCTAGCCAAAACCTATTGAACCTGAACCTCTGAATATGTAGACCAGGAATATGTATTTTTATTAAACTTCCCAAACTGATTTTATGCACATTAAAGTTTGAGGAAAAAAAGCTTATATATAACCTACTTCATATAAGTCCTAGGAGTGTTGCAAATGTATTATGATATAGTTGTGAAGAATAAAAGAATATCTTTCATCCAAAAAGGGTACTTGGGAAATCTTAGCTTAAAAACCTCTATTAATTAAGATTCATGAGTAGAAATGGTTTGTTTATAGAAGGACTTTTGCCTGGGTCGTTAATTTTTAGAAAGGTTTATGATCTTTCAGGAATTAGATTCATCTGGAAATACACAAGGGTTTGCTGACTGACACTAAAATGAACAGCTGAGTGCTTGACTGTAGTAAGAGACATTAAGAAAACAGAATGGTTGTTAGATAAAATGTAATGTTGGGGAAAAACTGTCCTCCAGGCATCTATTTTCTTATAATATACTTGAAAATGATTTTTCTAAGAAAAAATCATATGCGCAGAATATGATAATATTAAATAGCATTCTCATATTTTTCCTTTAGCACACTTTTGATTTCTTTATTTTTAAATAAAAATAATATATTTTCTGAGGATGACAATAATGAAAAGTTTAATGCCTAAAAAATATACTAGAGGGCAAGAATAGGGCACTGTAGAAAACTCGGTTTTGCGTTTTTAACTTAGGAAGGTTTTGATCTGATATAAAATATGATTTTTTTTATTTCAGAATATTACGTGGGTACAAACATTTTAGTTACATGTACCGCTTGAGTCAAAGTTATAAGTGTACCCATCACACAGATAATGTGCATTGTACCGGTTAGGTATTATTTCACCCATCCTTTCCCCTCCCCTCCCATCTTCTTGATTTCCACTGAGTTTTACTTATGTTTATGCACATGAATGCTGATCTGTTAGTTCAAATTTAAAAAGGAGTACATGAGGTGTTTGTTTTTCCTTTCTTGTGATACTTCACATAGGATAATGATCTCTAGTCTTTCCAGATTGTTGCAAAAGATATTAATTCATTTTTATGGCTAAGTAGTACTCCACAGTATACATGTACCATATTTTATTAATACACTGATGAATTGATGGGCACTTGCGTTGATTCCACATCTTTGCGATTATGAATTGTGCTGCAATAAACATTTGAGTGCAGATCTCTTTTTGATAAAATGATTTTTTTTTCCTTTGTATAAATACCCAGTGTGGGACTGCTGGATCAAATGATAGGTATACTTTTATTTCTTTGAGGAATCTCCAAACTATTTTCCAGAGGGGTTATGCTAGTTTGCATTCTCACCAACGGTGTATAAGTGTTCCTTTCTCTCTGCATCCACATCAGCATCTATTGTTTTGGGACTTCTTGATGAAAACCATTCTGACTGGGGTAAGGTGTCATCTCATTGTGGTTTTGATTTGCATTTCCCCAACAATTAGTGATCTTGAGTGTTTTTTGTATGTTTATTGGCCATTAGTCTATCTTCTTTGGAAAAGCTTCTGTTCATGTCTTTTGCCCACAATTTAATGGGGTTGTTTGAATTTTTTCTTGCTGATTTGCTTGAGTTCTTTGTAGATTCTAGTTATTAGCCCTTTATTGGATACATAGCATGAAAATATTTTCTCCCATTCTGTAGGGTGTCTGTTTGCTCTGTTGATTGTTTCCTTGGCTGTGCTTAATTGTGTTTAATTTAATCAAGTCCCATTTATTAATTTTGATTGTTGCTGTGATTGGCTTTGAGGTCTTCTTCATAAATTCTTTGTGTAGGCCAATATCTAGAAGAGTTTTTCCAACATTTTCTTCTAGAATTCTTATGGTTTCATGTCTTAGGTTTAAGTCTGTTATGCATCTTGAATTAATTTGTGTGAGTGGTGAGAGATACAAATCCTGTTTCAATCTTCTCAGGTGGCTATCCAATTTTCCCAGCACTATTTATTGAATATGGATTCTTTTCCCTAGTATATATTGTTTTCTGTTTTGTCAAAGATCAGATGGAGATATATGGATAATTTTATATTTGGGTTTTCTGTTCTGTTCCATTGGTCTATTTTTGTGCCAGTACCATTCTGTTTTGGTTACTATAGCCTTGTAGTTTAGCTTAAAATCTGGTAAAGTGATGCTTCCAGATTTGTTCTTTTTGTTTAAGATTGCTTTGGCTATTTGGGCTTTTTTCTGGTTCCAAATGAAGCATAGAATTATTTTTTCTAGATCTGTGAAAAATGACATGGATATTTTGATGGAGCTTGCATTGAATCTGGAAATCAGTTTGGGCAGTATGCACATTTTAACAATGTTGAATCTACTAATCCATGAGCATGTTATGTTTTTCCATTTGTTTATGTCATCTGCAGTTTACTTCCTCTCTGATTCATAGTTCATTTTGTAGAGATCTTTTACGTCCTTCGTTCAGTATCTTCCTAGGTATTTCATTTTCTTTGTAGCTATTGTGAAAGCTATTGAGTCTTTGGTTTGGTTCTCAGCTTGACTGTTGTTGGTGTATAGAAATGCTATTAAAATATTCCATAGCATCAAGAAGGAAAAGGAATCCTCCCAATTCTTTCTATGAAACCAGTATCACCTGGATACCAATGTCAGAAAAGGACATAACAATAACAACAAAACTATAGACGAATATCCTTGATGAATATAGATGGAAAAATTCTCAGTAAAATTCTAGGAAACCTAATTCAACAGCACATCAATAAAATAATCCATCATGACCAAGTGGGCTTTATTCTGGAGACACAAAGATGGCCACATACATAAATCTGTAAATGTCATTCAACACATAAACAGAAGCAAAAACAAAGATCATATGATCATCTCAATAGATGCAGAAAGAGTATTTGACAAAATTCAGCTCTTATTTGTGATAAAAACTCTTAACAAAATAGGCATAGATGGAATATATCTCAAGATTATAAAAATCATATAGGACAAACTCACAGCCAACATCATGCTGAATGGAGAAAAGTTGAAAGCATTCCCACTCAGAACTGGAGCTAGACAAGGATGCCCACTGCTACCACTTATATTCAGCATAGTGCTGGAAGTTCTAGCCAGAGCAAGCAGGCAAGAGAAGAAAATTAAGAGTATCCAAATGGGGAAAGAGGTGGTCAAACTATCATTCTTTGCTGGTGATATGATCTTAAATCTAGAAAACACCAAAGATTCTTCCAGGAGACTCCTGAAATTGATAAATTCAGCACAGTCTCAGGTTACAAAATCAACAAAATATATTTTAATTTGCAAATTTATTTAATTTCCTGTGCAACTTAAAACATATTCTATGCTCACATATTCTATACTTATGATTTGCCTAGTACTATTAACACTTTCTTCTGCAAAAGACATTTAATAGTACTGTAATGCTAATACCATCCTTTTAGTGCCTTTATTGTTTAGAGAAAATCAAGATCAATCCTTCATACAGAATATTAGGAAATGGTATTCATCTCATGATGACTGACAGTTTCACTGGAATAGACAATGCAGTATCCTAAACCTACCTTAAGATTATTTTGACTACTATATAAGTGTGTCTTAAATAGTCACAATTTACACCTCTTATGATATTATACTTATTAATAATGTCCTCTTCCCTCTCATGTGTCCTGGTTTAGATAACAAATTATATGTTCACCATAAATTTGACATTCGTATGTATTAATGCTTGTAAGTAGAAGGCCCGTTTAAGCATTTGCACAAACTTCTTTTATCACCATTCTGTGATCGGTAGCAGAATCACTGTCACAAAAGATGAGAGGAACAGGTCTTGCACTTTGACTTCCTCCCTCAGTTTGGAGATGTTTGTGCTCTCAAGTCTCATTACTTCTTGTTAACTCTTGGTCTCTTTTCTAGCACCCAGAAGTGGAAACTATCTAAATAGATCTGTTCTTCTGGAGTCTTGGTAATAGAAGTATTTCTTGCATCTGGACTCAGCCATCACAAAACCCTGTATCAATAGTGTGGATGAATGTAAAATGGTGAGAGTATTTTAGCATCATGGTTGATATCTTAGCCTTTGGAGTTAATCAGGCCTAAGTTTGCAACCCAGCATCCTCATTTGACCTTCCAGTTTTCCATAAAATGGGAATTTTAAAAGTTTTTTCTTCTTTTTCTCATAGTTCTATTGTGAAGTATGATTTAGGTAAAATATTTATTACAGTGTGTTACACCTATCACCTCTCCTTTTGACTGCTACTACCATGACCAGAACTGCTGCTACCAATACTCTTACTACTGCTAGATAAATGATACATACACGTCTAATAGGAAAATTTGAAGAAATATTCTAAAGGGTAAAAGGGATATATGTGATTCTTATTCCTATCTTTTTCCTTGTTCAAAGATAGATTCAGAAAGCTGTATAATCCATTCTTGCATTCGATCAACAAATACATACTGGTATGGGCTAGAAACAATACAAAGCAAAACAATAGTGGCCTACGTATAATTTTACTTTAAATTAGATGCCAAGGATATTTCATCACAAGTAACTTTAACTATCCTGCCACCTACTTTCCCCATATACATCAATATTTAAAATCAATAACTTGGACACCTAAACCTATCCCATGCTGCCTAATAGAGAAGCTATTATTAGGAAAAGTTCCTTATATCATTTATATATTTCTGGGCTCTTCCAGATTTGCTCATGCAGCTGCATACAGCAAGCAGGTTGCCTGGGGACTGGGCCCAGCTGAGGAGGCTGGGATAACTGGGTCTCCTCTCCATGTGATCTTTCTTCCTCAAGGAGGCTTTACATGGTTGATGGTAACATTTTAAAAGAGCAAGCCCCACTTGAAAAGACATTCAAGACTCTGTTCGGGTCACATTTGATTATGTCACAGTAATTAAAGCAAAACACATTACCAACCCCAGCGTCATTGTGTGAGGGGAATACACAGGGTAAAAGTATGAAGAGAGATGATTTATTGAGAGTCATTGGTAGAGGCACTTACCACAACTATTATAGTCACAGTAATTTTTTTTTTTATTTTATAGAAGGGATATACTCCTAATATGCATACAAGAGTAGGATACTTTGACCACTGTCTATAGCTGAGCTAGATATTAATTCTCTCTTCTGCTTCAGGCATGAAAGAACTTCCTGTCTCTATTTCTTAGAATGGAGGAGAGAATTGAACACTCTTATAATGAAGCCTTAATTTAGAACCTGATCCTTTATCATTGGTAAGCACTAAAGTTTCTGTCTCTGTACAAGATGAATTATCTAGTTTTACTCTGTTCTTGAGCTTATTATGTGTTGCACTCTCATTTTTTCCCAAACAATGATATTGACTTTTCTATGGATTTCCTATTTTAATTTAAACAATATTTTTACCATATTTTAGTTGTGAAACATGAACATAATTTATAGTATTCAAATGCATTACAGAGAAAATAGGCGAGTAATTTAAGTCTTTCTAAAATTGAATAATCTGCATTTGTCCTTAAAAACATTACCACACATGTCTACATATACAAAGGTATACATGTTTTTATTTTTTTTTGAATGTAGGCCTATGATATCACTTTATTTTTTTTATTTTTTTATTTTTTGACTTTTTTTTTTCTTTTTATTTTTTTATTTTTATTTTTTTTTAATTTAATTTTACAGAATCAAAGAGTCTAACAGTATATCTTGTTAGATACAGTATGTCCTCATAATGTATACATTATTTCTTGTACAATGATATGAAATAATATGGGAAATATTCATGATAAATTATTAAGTGAACAGTGCAAGTTAAAAACATTAGTTTCATATTTTTTTCCCCACCCCCCCCTTTCCCGAGTCAGCACCTTCAAGTGTTACCACTCCCCAAACGGTGCGCAATGCACTCATTGTGTAGGCATACCCCCATCCCCTCCCCCACCCCCCACCTCAGTCTGATGTCCAATTGGTGTCGTTTCCAGATTTGTATTTAGGTGATGATCAAGGAAACCAATTTTCTGGTGAGTACATGTGATGCTTGTTTTTCCATTCTTGGGATACTTCACTTAATATAATGGGTTCCAACTCTCTCCAGGAGAACCATAGAGATGTCGTATCTTCATAATTCCTTATAGCTGAGTAGTATTCCATGGTATACATATACCACAGTTTACTAATCCAATCATGTATTGATGGGCATTTGGGTTGTATACATGTTTATATATGGTATATATGGAGATATATACACACACACATATATATAAAACTCAAATGTGCTTTTTTATGTGGCTCTAGTATAATCTGATTAAGAGTAGAAAATTTTTGCCAAGTCCTTTTATTATTTTCAATATAGGTATTCAAATAATCAAGAAATAAGCTTTAATCATTAGCTTAACTTCTCTTATATAAATTGCCTAACAAATCACAGTTAACTTCTTCTTCATCATTTTTAGCCTTCAACTGGACTTTCAAAATTTATTTAAAGATCTGTGAATCAATGCTACTGATTTGAAGAATGATCTAATAGAGGAAGCTTGATCAAGTCTCCTTAGTGATTTATCTTATGTCAGTAAGATTGTTTTATATTTTGTTATAAAAAATGATTTATCAAAAACACAAAAGGCTCAGAATAAGGCTGGAGGGAAAATGTCTTTCTGATCTCAACTGAAAGCTAACCTCAAGAACCTGGGTTTTTCATTTCATAACTAGGGCAGTTGAGGGGGGATTATCTCTGCCTAGGCAGTGGAGTCTTTAGATCAAATGCTAAGAAAAAGAGATAAGGCAAATGATAAGCCTTAAGTAAAATATACAAAAGCAACGCAAATGGAGAATAGGAAAACTATTGTTTTTTATGGCTGTAGGATCAAAGAGAGAGAGACCCCAGAAGAAAGGAAGGCAAATACGCACCTCTCCATATCTGATTATCAGAGTTATTGAACCAGATATCTGAGAATCAAATTTTTCCTCTCAAATAATTTTCTTTATAATAATAGCCTATGAAAAATAAAACCAGCCGTCTCAAAAGAAAACACATTTCTTTCTCTTGCATTCTAAATGCTTTGGTTGGAAAGTAAACTTAATACCCCTTGGGGCAATCCTGTCTCTTGAGGGAAGATAATCATTTTAAGATTTGTTAAGTGTAGCACACACTCCAACTCCTGCAAGATGTTTGACTAGTATAGGGTTTTATGTTTTATTTTAGTGTGTAATTATTTCAGCTATATTCTCACGCAAATTATTTCAGCTATATTCTCATCAAGAGTATTGTTATATGGAGACACAGGAAAATCTCACTTTTTTCCTATTCATTTCTGAGAACTATGAAACCAATTAGATCATCATAAATCAGCTCATATTTTTGCTCAATTTTATTGTTGAAAGTTCTATTCCTAATCAAGAATTTAGAACCAGATTCATTATACATGTAATTAAAAATAATTTACAAAAGAATTAGATTTCAATAAATATTAATAATTATTGAAATTCATTTCTCAAGTAACATGAAATAGACAAATGTATTGAGTATATTCATAGTAAAGGAAGAGCTTATATTTATTGAATACTTCGTCTGTTTAAAACATTAACTCTGATACTTTCATGTATCACTTAATCCTCTCTTTGATGCTATCCTCTTATTATAGATAAGAAAACAGAAGTTAAATAACCAATATGGTATAGATAGTAACATTTGTATTAATGATATTAAATACCTTATTATATTCTGTGGCTATAATTTAAGGAACCTAAAGTATTAGAGAATATATAGAGAGAACATAAAGTAATTGCATCATTTCATCAAATGAGCATATATATTATAATAAAAACTTATCTGTACTCAATTGTGCTCTCTCTCTAGAATTTTTTAAAAAAAAGCTATTTCATGTCTGATTTGGATGACCCAGATACCTGAAAAAAAGTCCAATACATTTCCTCTTTCATTCACAGATTTTCTTTTAACAAACAAAGAATTACACATTCAAAATGATTAGTTAATTAATACCCTGCATTATTAAAGAAAGTCAGATTAACACCCAGCCCGAGAATCTGGCTAATAAACCCAAGAATAGAAATCCTGAAGTAGAGAAACAGATAATGGTGGATTGGGTCGATTAGAGATTTCAACACAGTGAAGCCTTACAGAATCTTGGCAATAGACATTAAGAAACTAGATTAAGAAGAAATAGCTAAAGGTTTTTTTATAGGACCCAAACATCAACAAATGAGGTGACAGGAATCGGATGTGGTATGTAGATTCCATGACAGGTAGAGGTGGAACTGGCCGTGGACCAGAATTGGATGTGGAAAAAGAAGTTTCCTTTGCATCTCAGGACTAAGGTTAGAATGTAGTTATAACAGAGATGCATAGTGGAAAAATAGGCCACATTAAACTGGTGAGCTAGGTGAAGGTATCACTGTTACGGTAAATGTCCATATCCAAATGTACAAAAAACTGAGGTATATATTATACTCTGGGCCCAGACTTGTCTTCCTCTGGTTCTTTATCTTAAAGGTACCTTGATTAGCTTAAGTAGTTGGAAGTAAGGTGAAGCTCTGTATTTCTTGAATGCTGATAGTATTGGAAATCATGCCCAGAAAACAATGTATGTTTGATTTAAGATGGATGTTTAATTTAACACTACCACTATATGTTTATAGTAAGGGGGGATGGGGAAAGAAACCCAGGAGAAAGCATAGGGAGATGAGAAGGTAAAAACAAAACAAAACAAAACAAAAAGCAAAAAACTGGGCTTTGGATACGCCATCTCTGGAAGTCACTTAAACAATACTGCCCTTGAGGGAGACAAGATTAAGCAGGGGATAGGAAAGAAAAGAGTGATCATTCACTCATTCAGTCATTCTTGTATTTGACAACCATTTCAGTGCATACTATAATATGTACTATGTACTGTTCGGGGTGCTGCAAATATAGACATGAAAAGGTACGCTATCTACCCTTCAGAGGCTCCCAATTAGTTGGGGAAGTAGATAAGCAAAAGTGAAAATTATATGTAGGTATAGTAAGAAACATGACAGAAATAATCATAGGACGAATGGGAGAAGAAAGGAAGTTCAGCCTTTTAGTCTTTGGGTAGTGGAAAGGAGAAAGGAGGTGAAGATTTCTAGTGAATTTATGGCTTGGTTGTGTCCTGAAGTCTGAACACGAATTGCACACATGTGTAATGGAAGATGGGTATGCTAGGAAGACAGAGTGACACATACAACAGCCTATGGTTGTAATGTAGCCTAGTATGTTTAGGAATTGAAAGTATCATATTGATGATGTATCAGTCAGAATCTAACAAGAAGGCAGAAACCACATAACGAATTGGCGAAGAAAAGTTTAAGATAAAAAATTATTGACTACAACAGGATTTGAATGAGGCAAGATTGGCTAGTAAGAAGTAAAGAGAACTATAAAGCATAAAGGAATAGCAGCTGCTGTGGGCTGAGATAGAGCTCCTAGAAGATCCCCCCCTACAAACTTCCTGCACCCCCAGGGCTGAGATCCAGACATTGCTGAAGAGGGCACAGCTGTGATCACTGTGTGGCAGCGTCTCTGCGGTGCTGAGCCAATGGAACTTGCTGTAAATTAGCCCTCTGGAACTTGCCAGAAATTGGGCCACTCATATGCCAAGGAAAACTCTTCACAGACAGATGTCTCCCCAAAGGCTACAAAATTTCCTGGAAGAGTATGGGGAAAGATGGTCACTGCAATATAGGAACAAGGTGCTGGAAAAGCTCTGTATGTTACAAGAATCAATGCTAGAATAGCCACCTGTGCTGCAGGAACCAGATGCTGGACAAGGAACTCGCCAGCACTGTGGGAACCAAATACTGGAGCAGGTACTAGCCAAGCTGCATACTTTGCAGCCCATGAGCGCCATACCCGAAGGAACCCTTCCTCCTCCGATGTCTTTCCAGCGCCCTCTTCTGACAAGGCTTAAATAACATCAGCTGGTATTGAATGGCCCACCTCTGTTTTCGCAGAACAAGTAATGAAGAATGAATTCGGAGTTGAGGGACAATAAATTGATAACTAGCACAATGGTTTACAGAGTGCTGGGAGGTATTACAAATAGCATACGGGAGAGAAACCAAGATCAGATGGTTATGGACACATGGGAAGGGAAAGTGGAAAAATTGTCTTCCATGGAATTTAGGAGCCCAGGCCCGCAGAGCAGGAGGTAAGTGGCAGGCCAGTGAGCTTTATCTGTATTTACAAGCGCTGTGCTCCACATTGCTCTTTATCACCGCCTTAGCTGCACCCCCACCCCCACCCCTACCCCCGTCCATGGAAAAATTGAAAAATTGTCTTCCATGAAACCAGTTCCTGATGCCAAAAAGGTTGGAGACCGCTGCATAATGTATGAAAAGAACCTTGGCTCTGGATCCAGCACCTTATAAACATAGGTATCTAAACCAGGCATGGTGGCTGACACCTGTGATCCCAGCTACAGGGGAGGCTCAGACAGGAGGATCACTTGAGGCCAGGAGTGCGAGACCAGACTGGGCAATGTAGGGAAAACCCATCTCCACAATAATAGTTATAGTAATAATAATAATAGTAATAAATTAGCTGCATGGTGGCAAACCTGTAGTGCCAGCCAGTCAGGAGGCTCAGGTGACAGGGTCACTTTAGCCCAGAAGAGGCTTCAATGAGGCATGATGGTACCTTGCCTGAGTGTCAGAGCGAGATCTTGTCTCTAAAAAAAAAATAGGGGCTAACCTTGTGCATATATTCTGAGACTGTAGAGAAAAATCCAAGGAAGAAAACTTGTAGAATAAACTCTTCATAAAGTTAACTCTGTTTTTCTTTAACTGTCAATTCATATGTAATCCTCAAATTCTTAGAACCATGTGTGGCAATATGAATATCAGATTTCTTATGATTTAAGCTAAATAGTCCAAATAAAATGAGCAACAATTAAAAGTGTTCCCCTGTAAAATTTTCAGAGAAGCTCACTCTAACCCAATAGTCCTAGAAATATTACTTTCTTACAAAATGCTCTCAAAAGCCAACTTCCTTTTCTTCCTAATATTTATCTCAATTTGTAATTACATATTAATGCACAGTGCTTGATTATGCCCATATCCCCCACTAAAATGCAAGCTTCAAGAGAACAGAGACTATTTTTGGTCTCTGTTATTTTCTGAATACCTCTCCAAGCCTGGCACGTAGTAGAATGTCAATAATAAATGTTTCTTGAAGGAATAGCTGAACAAGTTATTTTAGATTTTCTAAGATGATCATGATAGCCCAGAAAAAAATTGTCTATTCTTATTAGTGCCATTCAGGAGTAATGACATTTTCATTAATCTTATTTAAGTCACAAGTGCTTCTGCTACCAACAAGTAATGCTGGTCAACGGTTTTTCTATTTACATTTTAAAATTACATATGAGACTCCCCGTCTCCTTTTTCTCAGAATTGCTGTAATCTTAGCCTCTGGAGGAAGCTCTGTCACAGCACAGATCCCTTTATCCAGCATTTGTTTCACCATGATTGCTGCTTCAGGATTCTTCCTGCACTGACTGTCCTCGTCCCAGAAAGCAAATAAGTGAGCAGAAGAAAAAGCTTGATTAAATTCTCAATTTTTTTCATGGTTGTTTACTACTCTAACCTATTCAAAATGTATATACTCACAATTTAGGTGAAGTATATTTGGGTTTTGAAAAATTTGCTGCCAATAGAAAGTATGTATCTGGTATGAAAATTAATACCCTGTGCTGTGACTGTCAAAATTCTTTGAACTAATGGGCCTTTACAGGGAGTGCATTATTCACAATAGTTTAAAATATGCAAACAATGCACAAGGAGATTCATAAAGCTATAAAATTATTCTAAGCTAGAACAAAATTTCCCTGATCTTTAAAGGGATTTAGCCATTAATTTTTAAATGGTGAACATAGTTGACATTTCAAATTGAATTGTTACTGAAGTAATCACATTGAATCTCTTGGTTAAATTTTCAAAGTACAGCCCATGAAATATGCATGTTACCAAATCAAGGAAAAGAGACTTTCTTTAGAATACATGAATTTTATTTAGATAAAAAATCAGATGCCTTCTATTTAAAAATATAATCATCTCTTAATAGGAAGATGCACTTACTCTGCTAAGAAAATTCAAGTGTGTGGAACTCAGGAGGTTTATGCAATGTTTATTCTATAATTCAACTTATTGTGTATCTATTGTTTGTGAGGAAGGTAATTTAAAAACTTTTAAGACTTGATTTCCGACATCAAAGGAAACTCTAACACTGGAAAAATATACTATTTCAAGGCAGTGTTATATATCACAAATGTTTCCTATAGTCAAATTTTCTAAAGTGTGGTGTGGGTTTCTCACATTAAATGTGTTTATTTGCTACATGAGCCAATATTTTATAATATTAATTCATTTTTAATTTTATATGACTGCCTTCTAATTTATTCAGAGAATATGATACCCTTTATATTTTACAAACTATAAATCGTAGTTTGTAAAAGTAACTTGATTTTTTAAAGCATCACATGTAAATAATAATACATACGGGACACAGATATTTATAATTATAAAATAATTGTCTAATGACTAATGATTGAGAAACAACTCTAACAACTGCTTTTAATCCAAGTACTAGTGCTGCCTTTTGATATTAATGTTACCTTTATGTCAGAAATTTCAGAAGCTCATTGTAGTTAGTTGTCCAATAAATATTTGTTGAATGGATGAATAAATGAATGGATAATATGTATTCTTAGATACATTATAGTTCTAATAAATAAAATCAAAGAGGGGATACACCTACTGCATTTATTTTTCTAGTTAATTCTTTGTAATTTGTTTCTAATTAAGAGTGTTTCTTCAACTACCATAGGCCCCATGGAGTATTTGACAATGCCTGTTTTTCCAGGAACTTCTACACATATTCTACCATAGGATCTCCTCTACAGAACCTACACAGAAGATGATATAACATTCGTAAAGCAATCCCCAAAGTGAAAATTTTTATGACGAAAACTAGATATAGGGATTGCTCAACATATGAATTGAATGTACTTTTTGTATATTTGAGTTTCAAAAAGTCACTTATACTGTTGACTTCAGTTGTAAAATAGGCCATATGTCCTGGGGTTTCTAGGTTTTAGGAACTTTAGGGAAGAGAAAGTCTTCATAAACTATTTCCAGGCACGTCCTACAGAACACATACTAGTGTTCTCTAAATGGAATGAGTTTCTGTTGAGAAGACCCAAGAGAAGGAGAGGTTTATCTTATCAAAAAAGATGCCTGTGGCTACTACCTTTTCCTACATTTTGTAGCAATCTGCCTCATTGAGGTCTTAGCATAGTAAATATCCAGTCAGCTATTTAGGGATTATAGAGATTTCAGGGTATAGATTAGTTAAAAGCATGTGTTTTTATTTTGTGTTTTACTGAAGCTAATTCAAAAGTCAAGTTTTTACATGTCTGAGTTCTAAATGTTTTCCCAAGTATATACAAATGAGAGCAATAGCAGACAGGACTTACCCAGGTAAGTTGAAAAAGAAAAGAATCATCATGATAATGTAGTTGTTCTGAAAAAGCAGACAGAATATAGGGACAGACACCTACTTTAACAAATTTAATAAGTCAAGAGGGAAATTTGCTTTTATTTCTTGTACTAAAATCTCTCATGATGGTGTTTTAGGTAATAAGGTTCTCCAGACTGAAGATTTTTTTTCTCTTTATGGTATATCTTTCATTTTGGAATCCTTTTCCTTTTTTCCTCAGTTATTTTCAGTAAATAATGGTAAATTTCAAAAGCATGTATTATTGAGTTTATGTTATCTGCCAGTGTCTGTTTGGCTTAGGCAACAATCTAAATAGGATACTTTACTTCGTAAATTTACGTTATGTAATCTCCTGAATATTAAATTTGTTAAATATTTATTATGTTTACCATGCACTAGATAATACTGTGTTGCATCAGGAATACAAAGACGAATAAGACACAATCTATGGTATACGGAGCTTTATATTCAAGATGCAAAAAGTAGTATCTCCCACATTTTAATTGTGAAGTGAGAGATATAAAGGTTGTATTATAATTGAAAAATGAAAGCTGGACATTGGGAGCTGATGCTGAAAAGAGAAGTCTTTAGTCAAAATATAAAGTTTGAAGTGAGTAGAAACTAGGTAATTGTTGAAGGAATGATTCATACTGAAATTCTCCAGGAAAAATATGTATGTATACAGAAGAAAAGCAATAGTGGGAGAGAAAAGGGAGCCTAAAAGAGAATGTAAGGGAACCTAAGCCAAGCGGCATAAGCAAATCAAGAGATGATCGCATGTAGTAGCATTACATACAAGAGCAGAAATTTCCAAGAAGCAGAGAAGTAAAGTAGAATGAAGACTAAAAATAAGACATTGACAATTTAGAACAGTTAAATTAATCATGAAATAACCATTTCTATAACAAGAAGAATGGGTTGTAGGAAAGAAAAAGGCTTATTACTGAAATGTGTCAGGAAGAGAGAGATAAGTGGCACTAGCTCAATAAAGAGTTGGGAATAAATGATGTTTTGGATTATTGTTTGTTAAATGGTGGAAAAAGAGTACTCAAGTATTTTTATGAGAGGATGGGAAAAAGAAAAGAAATTGAAAACACTGAAAGAAAAAGATAGAACAAGGAACAAGAAAAGGTTGGGACAGAATCCAGAATGTAAGTATAGGTGTTCAGTGTGAAAGGAAATTTGAGCACCTCTTTCTCTGAGATAGAAAGAGGCTTTGAAAGCATGATCTCATGGATAACTTTGGAGGTAAAGAGAAGGTAAGAGAGTCCTGTGACATGGCAGAGAGTAGGGCTATGATAATAAAGGCTTATATAATATGAAGCTAAAGATTTGAAATACAGCTGTAAGAACAGAAAAGTCAGCAAGCTAGAGATGAGTAACGCCTTTACCAGAAGCACTTAGAAGACAAGTATATACATTCTCACTATTAATAGTTTGCATTAAAAAGAAATACTCCTTGCCTAAAAGTAAAAAAGTCCGAGTTTTCAGGAGCACACACACACGCACACACACGTATATGTATTGCATTAGATCTAATGTTTGTATTCTCCCCTGACCCCTGCAATTGATGTGTTGAAATCTAATCTCCAGTGTGATGGGGTTAGGAAGTGGGGACTTGGGAGGTAATTAGGTCATGAGGGTGGAAAACTCAGGATGAGATTAGTGCCCTTATGAAAGGATGAGAGCTCTCTCACCCTCTTTTCAGCATGTGTGGACATAAAGAAGAAATCCACACAGTCTGTAACCTGGAAAAGGACCCTCACCAGAACCTGACCATACTGACACCCTGATCTCAGACTTTCAGCCTCCAGAAATGTGAGAACTAAATCTCTGTTGTTTATAAGCCACCCAGGCTATGGTAATTTGTTAGAGCAGCCCAAACTGACAAAGACACGCACACAGACACACATTCACACACGCACATTTACAGTTGACCCTTGACTAATGCTGAGGTTAGGGGCACTGACCCCTGTACAGTTGAAAATCCACATATACCTTTTCACTCCACCAAAATGTAACTACTAATAGCCCACCAGAAACCTTACTGATAACGTAAGCGGTCAATTACCACGAATGTTGTATGTAGTATGTATTATATACTGTATTCTTACAGTAAAGTAAGCTAGAGAAAAGAAGTGTTATTAAGAATTTCATAAGAGAAGTATTTACTAGACTTTAAGTGGAAATACGTCACCATAAAGGTCTTCATCCTCCGTGTCTTCACACTGAGTTGGCTGAGGAGGAGGAGGGAGAAGAGAGGTTGTTCTTGTTGTCTCCGGGGTGGCAGGGGTGGAAGAAAATCTGCATATAAGTGTACTTGCATAGTTCAAACTCCTGTTGTTCAAGTATCAACTGTATTCTTTACTGAAACTCAAAGGCAGGTGGCTCCAAGCAATTAATTCCATTGGTCATGAAGAGTCAGAAAAAGTGAGAAACCTTTTAAAGTTAGGAGAAATTTTCATCTAGAAATTTTACCACCTTACTTTGGAAAGGAGTTCTAACTCCTCATTAGGAAATAATTCCATTCAAAGATTTCTCTTTTCAGCATCTATTTGGCAGTCTAATGATGTGGCATATAAAGCTCTAAACACAATAAAGTGTTTGTGGCAAAATAAACATATATTTTGAATTAAATACAATATCAAAAGCATGTTTTTAAAAATATACTTTTTCTTGGTGATTCCTAGAATGAGTTTGAACATATAAAGCAGTTACTAACAGTACTTTATTGTTATTAAATATTATAATTCAATATGTAACTAAACAAAAGGAAGATGAAAAAAAGAAGGTGCATACTAAAAATACATTATCTGTGTGTAATAGGAACAATGAGTTTTTAAGGAGTGAGGCCAGCTCTTGCTTCTCTAACATCCTTTTACTTTTTCATGCTGTGTGGTCTTGCTTTTCCTGGAATACTCTGCCATAGATGAAGCATGATTGACTCTGTTGTCATTCTTATCTCAGATCACATGTCAGGAAAACCTTCCTTGAGTCTTTGATCTAAAAGCTTTTCTCCCACCTGACTACTCAGTTATTCTATAGTATCTCTTGGTTTTCTTCAGAGCTTTTATCATTAACCAAGATTACCTTTGTCATCTATTTTTGTTTTATTTGTTGTCCATTACTGTTTATGTCTCTAACATATAATTCTACAAGGGTAGGTACTGAGTACCTCAAACATAGCACTGAATTCTTGCCTTGAGTCCTGAGGAAAAAAAAATAAATAAAAAAAAAAAGGTATCAAACATAGCACTAAATAAATATTTCTTGATTAGTGAATGAGCAAAATAAAACAACATATATATTCTGTATTTTATAGTTAGCAATTTACTTGGCTAAATGCATTAAAACATTTAGCATTTTCCTAATACAGGGAATTGGGAGGCCATAAGGTCTACTAACAGCACTTGTATTCTCTGAACCGGAGGACCTTAACAGTGACATCTTGTTAGACTGGTTTGTCCACATCAGCTGCAAGGCATATTACAAGCACTGTAGTTCTAATAATAAATTATTGAGGCTTATGAATAATTTTTAAACAAAATATTGTAGAACCAACATTATCTCTGTAATGTCACTTATGTATTCCTGTGTGGGAGAAGAAGAGGCATTATACATAATCAGAACAGTGTCACTGACTGTTTCTCAAGGAATATTAATACAGGAATGATTTGGAATTATGTAGTGTTTCTACCATACATTTTTTTCATTTTGCAAATAACTTGTATACATCCATGGGAATGTTTTGTGCATGCTAGGAGTTTCTAGCATGTGTGCTAGATACGTGTGCAATGTGGAAAATAGTTTGAGTGCTATTGTTCAAAGTTACCTTTGTTTGTAGAAAAACAGATGTTCTGGGTAGGCTGAATAACCTAAGTTATAGTTTTGTTGAGGGGAGAGAAGATGATCAATGTGTCTTTGTGTCCACAGTGCCTTGTCAGTGCCTGATATAATGAATATGATCTCAAAATTGTCTGTCAAATAATCAAATTAATTAATGAAGCAAATAAATGGTATAATTTAACTGGCATAACAAAGCCCTCTGTAATATTTGCCATGAATTGATATAATTAACTTTGGTATTCTAGACTTTTGCAGGGTGATTATGGTGGTTATTTTCCCCAAAACACCCCATCAACAATTTAGGCATCTCCCACCATAAAAATAGGACTAAATATAGGACTAAATCTTCTATTTGTCAGTAATTCTCAAAAGGTGGGGAGAATTTCCTGAGCCATTGCTGTGGTTTTTAACAACGTAGGCCATTCTTTCAAAACTTCACATATCTACCACTACTCCAGCTTGCTACATTTTGCACCTCCTACCATTCTTTACTCCTACAATAAAAATAATTGAAATAAATTGTGTTATTTATAGGAGTGTGTTTTTTACCTCCAGTATTTAGAGACTTATGGATTCAATTGTGTCCCCTATAAAAATGTGGAAGTCCTAATCCCTAGTACCTATGAACATGAACCTTTATTTGGAAATAGGTATCTTTGCAGATAATCAAGTTAAGATGAGGTCATTAATGTAGGCCCTAATCCAATACAATTGGTGTCCTTATAAAAAAGGGAAATTTGGGCACATACATAGACACACATAGAGGGTAGACAATATGAAGACACAGGAAGAACACCAACTATAACCCAAGGAACTAGGAGGGAGGAATGGAACAGATTCTTCCTCAAAGCCCTCACAGAAGGAATCAACCCTGTGAACACCTTGATTTTGGACTTCTAGTTTCCAGAACTGTAAGTCCATAAATTTCTGTTGTATAAACAACCTAGCTGTGGTGTTTTTTATGGTAGACCTAGGAAACTAACACAGGGGCAGAAACTAGTAGAGAATCATAGGTAATAAGTAATTAGAACAATTTAAACATGTTCAGTTGGTTAATAAGGCTTTAAATACAAAGGGTAACTTCATTAATGATTACAGTAATTTGCAAATCACTTATTTTTATATAAATCACTATAGAAAATGTTGAAAAGGATTCCAGGAAGCAGAATTTGCCCATTATCAGTGGTAACTTTTCATCTGAATATCAACTGTTATCAAGCCCTTCTTAATCTAACCTTAGATTTTCTCATTGGGATGGTAGTCAGCATTTAAATTAACTATGAATTTTGTCTAAGCTTCAGGAGCCTACTGAGGGATGTGTTTTGCTCAGAGCATGTGGGCCTTCCACTCCAGGCCTCAGATTAACTTTGACATCAAAAGTTCTATAACTGCTTGCTTGCTTGTGGTATAGCAAAGTGCCCTCTTATATTAATCTTGTCTTCTGTTATCCTTTCTATGACTAGAGATAGCTTTCTCATTTACCTATGGGACTCCACACCACATGTGACTTAGATTTGCAGTCAAAATGAGAACCTATAGATGTCTGATATGTACATCTGGTATATGAGATTGCTTTTTTTTTTCATTTAATCAAGCAGAGCAGGGAATCCTTGGCATCCAAATTGTATATCTTTCATCAAGTTATTCCTTCACCCTACTCATTGTTTCTTTTGATAAATGACATATGAAATGAAAAGGATTTCCTTATTAAGCAATGTTATAACCTCTCCCCTAATTTTCCATAATCTGAATACATACATTCTAAGGCAAAGGAGCCAAGAGAGACAGTATCCTCTTCTTACTCTTGAAAGGAAACTTCAGAGATTTTGTCACATAATGAATTTTGTTTAATTACATTTACAGAGATGATCTTATTGTGTTAGAAATATGTTACTTAGACTGCATGGGGAGAGCCAAGTCTAATAATGTTTGTTAATATCATGGCAATCAGTTAAACTCTTTAAAAGTGAATTTTAAAAAATATCAGTAAAAGATCCTGAAAGAAATTTTAAAAAGCTTCTGCACAGCTAAGGAAACAATCAACAAAGCAAATGGACAATGTACAGAATGGGAAAAACATTCATAAGGTACACATCCGATAAAGGGCTAATAACCAGAATTTACAAAAAACTCAAGCAAATCAGCAAGAAAAAGACAAACGACCCTATTAAAAACTGGGCAAAAGACATGAGCAGATGCTTCTAAAAAGAAGAAAGACAGATGGCCAAGAAACATATAAAAAAAAAAAAGTTCAACATCATTAATCATCAGGGAAATGCAAATCAAACCACCATGAACTATCACCTTATCCCAGTAAGAATGGTCTTTATTAAAAAGTCTAAAAACAAGACATGCTGGTGTGCTTGTAGAGAGAAAGGAACGCCTATACAGTGTTGGTAGGGCTGCAAACTAGTACAATCTCTACAGAAAAAAGTATAGAGATTCCTCAAGGAACTAAAAGTAGACCTAGCATTTGGTCCAGCAATTCAACTATGGGGTATTTACCCAAAGAAAAGGAAGTCATTTTATCAAAAAGACACCTGCACTTGAATGTTTATTGTAGCACAATTCACAATTGCAAAGATGTGGAATCAACCCAAGTGTCCATCAATACATGAGTGGATTAATAAAATGTGATATATGTATACCATGGAGTACTACTCAGTCATAAAAAAGTGAATTAATACTTTTTGCAACAATCTGGATGGAACTGGAGACCATTCTCCTAAGTGAAGTATCACAAGAATGGAAAAACAAACACCACATGTACTCACTATTAAATTGGAACTAACCAATGAGCACACAAGTGCACAGAGAGAAGTGAAACTCAGTGGAAAGCAACCAGGGGAAGGTGGGGAGAAAGGAGGCGAATACACCAACCTAATGGGTACTATGAACACTATTTGGGTTATGGGCACACCTATAGCCATGACTCAAGCATTACAAAAATGATCCATGTAACCTAAATCATTTGTACCCACTTAATATTTTGAGATAAAAAATAATTTTAAAACAAATGAAAATGGAAGCAAGACATACAAAAACTCGTGGGAGTCAGCAAAAGCAGTGCTAAGAGAGATATAGCATTAAATAACTATGTAAAAAAAGTAGAAAAATAACAATTTAACAACCTAACCTCAAGAAACTAGGAAAACGAAGAACAAACCGAACCCAAAGTTTAGCAGAAGAAAAGAAATAGCAAAGATCAGAGCAGAACTAAATGAAATGACGTCAAAAAAAAAAAATGCAAAAGATCAACAAAATGAGGGAAAAAGTTGGTTTTTCAAAAAGATAAATAAAATTGATAAACTAACCAGCTAAATTTATAGACAAGTACTGCATGCACATGGACATAGAGTGTGGAATGATAGACAATGGGGACTTGGAAGGTTCAGGAAGTTTGCAGGGGGGTGGATGATGAGAAATTACTTACTGGGTACAATATATATTATTCCAGTAATGGATACCCAAAAAGCCCTGACTTACCTCTATGCAATCTATCTGGGTAAAAAAATTACATTTGTACTTCATAATTTTATACAAATAACGTAAGTAAATAAATAAGCAAAAGGTAAATGTAGATGCTTTCTTAAAATAAGAAATAAAAATGTTTCGTTAGGTCCAGTGAAACTTCCAAGTACTGTTTAATAAATGGAAAAGGAACAGCTTTATGTATTCTCATACATGTCTCCATAATGAACTAGAGCAGGGGAGGCGAACCTACGGCCTTAGGGCTACATGTTGATCTTCTAGGTCCTTAAGTGCATCTTTTTGACTGAATCCAAATTGCACAGAACAAATCATTTTATTTTTATTAATATATTTCATTCATCTTTTGTATTTTTTATTTTTAAAATAAACATATTTAAAATACCAAAGAATAAAATGAGTTTCAATGAAATGATCTTCCCATACTGACTAGCAAACTTAGAACATGAGTCAGCCATAAGGACTAAATTGACAGCTGATACACTCATGATTTAGTTCTAACTTCCTCCACCTCATTGGCACCACTACTGCACAAGGCTGGTTGATGAGAGTTTATGGGAGACAAGTATGCCAGTTTGTTACCAGCTTTTGAAAATGGTGCACTGTGTTTCTGTTTAAAGTGGAATTTGTGAGTAGCTGCACAGCTTGACAGCATTTTTTAGTTCTGTCTGCTTAACAGCCCATCTTGTCAAAGAAGACCAAGAGAATGCTAAAGGAAGAAAACATTTTTTTAATGAGGGTTGGGAATTGCAATATTATCTTATTTCTGCTAAAGAGTAGATTATTTGCCTGCTTTGTGATCCGGCAATATCAACATTAAAGAAATTCAATGCTCATCAGCATTATAACACTCATTAGGACCACAAATATTTTAAATTAGAGGGAGAGGTGTAAAAGGTTATATTGCAGAAATGAAAAGATGAAAAGCAGAAGCAAAGATGATTCTTTCAAGCAGCAATAAGACCTGGAAATAATGCCACTAAAGCAACTTATAAAGTAGCTTATATACTCAGGAAAAAAGGGAAGCCATTCAGTGATGTAGAAATTGTGAAAGAATGTATTGTCAAAGTTGTAGGATGCTTAGACCCTGAAAATAATGTTTCAAACTATTAACAAAAAGAACTGTCTCTTTCAAGGAGAACCATAACTGTTTGGCAGCATGAATTAGCCTTCAACTTAGCAGAACAACTTCATGCAATACTTCAAAAGGAAAATAGTATTCAATCGTGTGAGGTGAATAAACACGACTGACTCAGTGCAGGGACACTTTGCAATAGGTTATAAGTATTTTTAACTATATTCGTGCAAATGCAACACAACGTCCTCACTTTCCTAATACTAAGGTTGAATGATAAGATATTCAGTGTGGATTTGCCATGTCATTCTAACGTGTGTTTGCTGTCACAGGGATAGGTGTTTGCCAAAATTTTGTCTCTGTGAGAACAGATAGTTAAACTTTATGAAGAACAGTATCAGCAATGTGAATTATTGAAAGAAGATTTCTGTAGGAATGCAGCATTTCTGTGTGATATCATGTCAAATCAAAATGACTTGAATATTTCTTTGCAAGGTAAAACTAAATCTATATGTGATATGTGGCAAAAAAATCTAAGCATTTCTATAAAAGCTATCTTTTTCAAAATACTTCTTCCAAAGGAAATTTCAGATGAACATTTTCCCCAGTTAGAAAAGGTCATTGATGAGCATGATAATATATGTTAATCATTTGAAGAATAACACAGCTATTATAGACCTATTAATTGGAGAATACAATGAAAGGTTCACTAATTTTGAGAATCATGACATCACACTCAAATTAGTATTTCAGCCTCACCTAGTTGACATCAAGAAAGCACCTAAAGAACTACAGATGGAATTGATTGAGCTGTCAGTAGAGGACATTTTAAAGTCATTGTTTGATGCCAATAAAGATCCAATTGAAATATCGAAAATTGTAGTAGAATACCCACACCTTTGGCAACATGCCTGAAAAATGTTCCTGCTTTTCAACCACTTATTGCAGTGAATCTACATTCTCCTACCTAACCCTTAAGGTCACAAATGACTGATACCCATCTAGAGGATCAACTGAAACTGTGGACCTCCACGTTGCCACCAAATGTTGAAATGCTTCCCAATAAAAAGTAAACACAGCAGTCATTAAAAGGTTACTTAACTTTAAAATTAAATAGTTTTCATTTTTAAAATTAAGTACATAATAGTTAGATATTTACAAAATAATGTACATTTTTAAGTATATCTATTTGAAGTTTCTTGAATGTGGCTTTATACGATTAGAGCTAAATTCACATGGCCTTCCCACATGAAAAACTTCCCCACCCAAAACGAAAGAGTAAAACTGACACCTTTGAGAATGTTCTCAATGTGCCACATTATCAAAACTTATTATATGATGTAGAATAGTGGCTGCTTTTCTGTGGTTGTAGGAAAAAAAACGGAACTTTTTTCTCCATTTTCTGCTATTTATTTCACCAGTAATTAGGAGTACCTGCGGCTTTACACAAAACTCTGGAATATTATTAGTTAGTAGAGAGAGGGGAGATGAAAGCAATTCTGAGAGGCTAAAATTATACAGAATAGAATAGATTAGAGTGAAGGAGAATTTTAACAGATGGAGTATGACATATAAGATGTTCCACATCTATATTGTTTTTGCCTATTTGAATTTTTTACTCATTTAAAAAAGATAATATTCATATTGATAAGTATGCTAGGAAAACTGGGTAATTAAATGTCACATGTTCTAATGCTTTTTCCAGTTTTTATTTTAACTTTGATTTTTTGTGCTCACAATTTTACTCCTGCAATCATTTGATTTATTAAGGGTCTTCTAAAGGCAGTAATGATGTTCTCAGCTTCTAGAAAAATCTGTGACACTCTAACTTACATTTTCCTAAAGTAAATACTAAAATTTTTTCAGCATAATATTTATCATTATAAAAAACATACTTTACATTACACCATGCATAGTGAATAGTAAATGATATTTCTCCTTTTTTTTACTTTTATTATTATATAATCAGTAAATTAATTACAGGGATATGTCATTTTATCATGCTCACTTTGTTGTGCTTTGAAGATAACTGTGTTTTTTACAAATTGAAGATTTGTGGCAACCCTGCTACAAGCAAGTGGATTGGCTCCATTGTTTTCAAAAGTGTGTGCTCACTTCATTTAATTCTCATAGTATTTCAAGCTTTTTTGTTATTATTATATCTGTTATGGTGATCTGTGATCAGTGGCTTTCGATATTACTATTCTAATTGTTTTGCGCACCATGAGCTGCACCAGACAGTGACCTTAATCAGTAAATATGTGTGTTCTGATTGCTCCACCTCCTGGCTGGTTGCCCATCGCTCTCCGTGGGCCTCCCTATTCCCTGAGACACAGCAATACAGAAATTAGGCCAAAATAGTAACATTAACAGGGGTTTGGAACAAGTTGATTTCAACCCTCAAGGAGGACTTTGAGGCGTTCAAGACTTCAGTGGAGGAAGTAACTGCAGATATGGTCAAAATAGCAAAATGACTAGAATTAGAAGTGGAGTCTGAAGATGTGACTAAATTACTACAATGTCAAACTTGAATGGGTGAGGGGAGTTGCTTCTTATAGGTCAGCAAGAAAGTAGTTTCTTGAGATGGAATCTACTCCTGATGTAAATGATGGGAACGTTGTTGAAATGACAACAAAAGATTTAGAATATTACATCAACTTAGTTAATAAAGCATTGGCATGATTTCAGAGAATTGACTCTAATTTTTGAATAAGTTCTATTTGGGTAAAATAGTATCAAATAAAATCTCATGTAAGAGTAATCTGTTTTGAAAGGAAGAGTCAATGGATGTGGCAACCTTCACTGTTGTTTTACTTTAGGAAATTGCCACAGCCACCCCAAACTTCAGCACCCTCCACCCTGATTCATCAGCAGTTATTAACATCAAGGCAAGACTCTCCACCTTTTTTCACAGTACAGTATTTTTAAATTAAGGCATATACATGGTATTTTTTGACAAATGCTGTTGCACACTTAATAGATTACAGTGTAGTGGAAACATAGCATTCATGTGCACTGGGAAACCAAAAAAAAAAAAAATGTTGTGACTCACTTTATTGCAATATTAACTTTTTGCAGTAGTTTGGCACTGAACTAACAATATCTCTGTGGTGTGCCTGTAATGTACCAGTATTTATTATATGTCACATTTTAAAGGATAATACAGTGTTCCAATGAATATCTATTTTTACATTGCAATTAATGAAATAATGTTACATTCCCAGACCTGGTTGGAAAATGGGTAGCAAAATTCTATGGTACTGGAAATGATATATTTTAAATCAAGCTGCTTCAGCTCAGTTTGGGTGTGCAGGGGATGGAGTTAATGGCAGGATACAGAAGTTATTGCATATATTGATGTTTTGTTTGTAATGAAGCTATTTTCCAAACAAAATTCATCTCAGAAATAAGTAGTTTTCCTCATCTAAAGCAGAGAACTCTCCAAAACTGCTTATATTACACAATTAGCATTTTCTGTAACTATTTTTGCAAGAGGCATTTGGAAAAGAGTATTCAAAGAGCATGTATAATGAACCTAAACTCAGGAGTGCATAAAAATGTGCAATAGTAAAAGAATAGAAATTACTGGACATAAAGAAATAGAGTTGATGACTTCACAAATTGAACTACAAAAATACAGCTCACACTGAGAAATGAATGTTCTCCTACACTGTCAATTTAAGAATATTTAGTGCTTATACATAAAGCATGGATGTTTATGACACATATGATATTTTACTTCTGTGTTGTTATCTGTTTGAAATTTTGCTCATTTAAAAATAACATTGCATTCATATTGATATGAATGTTAAGAGAACTGAATAATTAGACTTCACTTGTTCCATTTTTTTGGAATATATAGGCTTAATTAGAGCCTTGGTGACAAAGCACATAGATATATGCTTATTTACTTTCATAGTTATAGTATAACTATATTTCAAAGCATATAAGGTGTGAAACAGAAAATATATAGGTTTGAAACAGACTTAAAAATAATGACCTACTGTTTTATAAAAACTAAAAATACTTTGGTGCAGTTTTGTGCCTACGGTTCACATTAAAGGTGGAGATATTTTGCTGTAGTTTAGTTTTGCTTTTCTCAATAAAATGCCACTACCATGTATAGAAAGAAAGATTTCTGTCAAATTGGCACTAAAAAGAAGATAAAAGAAGCAAAATGCAGAATATTCTTTTCTAATCAGGAGTTTAAAGACATATTAATGCAGAATGAATAGATCTATTGAAATTAGGCACAAACTGATGAAAAATTTAAAATATATTCCAAAATTCATTGGAAAAATTAAAAATAAATTATAATTTAACAGATTAAGGCCTAAAGATTTTAACATGTAATGGATTTATATAAATTAAAATTATTATAAAATATAATTATAAATTATTATAAAATATAAATATAAAAATATAAATATAAATTAAAAATATAATTATAAATTATTATAAAATAACACTACCCTCCCAATAAAAGATTAAACAAAGGACAAAAACAAGGAGTTCAAAGAAACATAAAGAAAATACAAACAGCTAATATGTATAATAAAAATGTTCAAAATCATTATAATCAAATAAAAGAGAATACTCAATAGGATAGCTTTATCTGCCTATTAAACTAAAATATATTTTACAAATTATTATACATTCTTTTCTGGCTAGGATAGATTGAAACTGACACATATATACTCTTCCAGTGTGAGTATATATTGAAACAGAAATAACCATTTCAGGACAGAATTTGCCAGTTTAGTAAGAGAACTTCAATTTCCATACAATTTAACCATATGATTGTACTTCTATTCTGTGAATATATGCAATCGTAAAAATATAATTTATGTTTACTATATTATTTAAAAAGAAAAAAGCAAAAATCTAGTCTAAAATATGAGATTGTTTATAAACATTGTACTTAATATAATTATCATAACAATAATTATATTTTCATGCATCCATTAAATAATAATTTTATAACAGAAAATGCAGATAACATTTTGATAGAAGAAAATTTAGGGAAAAAAATTTATGTATCAACTTAAAATGATTTAAAAATATGCACCAAAATTCTGAAAGAAAATTTATCAAAATATTAAGTGCTTATTTTTGTGTTTTGGAAAGTTGTAATTATTTTGCAGTTACAAAAGGGCATATTTTTATTTAAATATCTTTGTCTTCCTTTGTTTCTTTAATTTATTTTTATTTATTTATTTATTTTTTTTTTGAGACAGAGTCTCACTCTGTTGCCCAGGCTAGAATGCTGTGGCATCAGCCTAGCTCACAGCAACCTCAAACTCCTGGGCTTAAGCAATCTTACTGCCTCAGCCTCCCGAGTAGCTGGGACTACAGGAATGTGCCACCATGCCCGGCTAATTTTTTCTGTATATATTTTTAGTTGGCCAGATAATTTCTTTCTATTTTTGGTAGAGATGGGGTCTCACTCTTGCTCAGGCTGTTCTCGAACTCCTGACCTCGAGCGATCCACCCGCCTCAGCCTCCCAGAGTGTTAGGATTACAGGTGTGAGCCACCGTGCCTGGCCTGTTTCTTTAATTTTTAATTGACAAAAATTGCATATATTTATCATATACATCACGATGTTTTCAAATATCTATACATTGTGGAATGGAATAATCGAGCTAATTAACCTATGTATTACCTCATGTTTATCATTTTTTATAAGAAAACTTAAAATCTCTCAGCAATTATGATTTATTTCACATTTTATATAGTCTACTTCCAATTTTAAAAATGAGCATATATTACTTTTAATACTAGAAAAATACAAAACTATTACTAAAACTATGAATCTGATATGAGATTCACACATGAAAGAAGCAGAATATGCTATATAGCCTATATTATTTATTTCATTTGATTTTTATATTATGGTTAATCATATAGTTTTTAAAATAAATATCTAATACTAAGATGAAAATACTCCTTAAATGTAAATCATTTATCACTTAGAAAATTGTTTAGAATATCAGTTTTTCAGCTATGCTTAAATTTTCCTCTGGTTTTATTTATCCATGTCTCATTGTTCATAGGGTATTACCCATGCATAGTCCCTTTAAACCTTTCATTTAGAAAACTTGTATTCAATTTCAGGGCAATGAATTTGTTGCCTTTCATAGTCAGCGTTATACAATGTATCCATGTGACAAAAACATTTGTACTCCCTTAATATTTTGAAATAAAAATTCTACCATTTATGCTATTATTTTTCATTTTTTTCTTTTTGAGACAAGGTCTCACTCTGTCACCCAGGCTGGAGTGCAGTGGTACAACCATAGCTCACTGTAACTTCGAACTCCTGGGCTCAAGCAGTTGTCCCACCTCTGCCTCCTGAATAGCTGGGACTACAAGGATATACTACCACACCTGCCTAATGTAAAAAAAAAAAAATTTTTCGGTGATGGGGATCTCACTATGTTGCCCAGGCTGGTCTCAAACTCCTGGCCTCATGTAATCCTCCCACCTCAGTCTTCCAAAGTGCTGGGATTATGGGCATGAGCCTCTGTGCCCAACCAACTTTGTTCACAATTTGCCAGTCATGCACAAGAATAGGTGATTATGCATGTGACACCTATAATATAAAAATACCCATGAACATTTACTCTCATCTCTGGCCTGTGGCACAATTACTACTGCATGTTTGTTTATTTTTCTTTTATTATTCAAAACTGCTACTAACTACTATTAAATGCATTCAGCGTTGACCAACTTTTTTCATAATTTTTGAAGTGTGATAAATGTTAAAGTGTACAGACTCCTATAACAGTATATTGAGAACAGTCTGGCAAAATTTAATAGCTTTCAATACTTTGCATAGCCTCACTTTTCTCATGTTACAAATATTTGAATTATAAAATGCTTTGGCTTTATAGTATATAATAAAATATCTTTAAATCCCTAGGTTTATCTGTTCTAAATTAATATTTCATCTATAACTCAGATCTGCCAAGAGAGTAAATCACTTAACCCCATAAATTAATTTGCCATAATATTTAACAATTATCTTGCATTTAATCTCCTCCAAGTTATTTCAACAAGTATTTTTTATTAAGATAGATGCTGCCTCAGTTCATTTTCCCTACCATTGCCATTTATTTTTTTGAAACGTGTTTCTACTTCCATTTATCTGTTTCTGCCTGGTCATTCCTAATTTATATCTTCATCCTGAATATTTTACAATACCATTCCTTAGTGTGACAATGATCTCATGGCTGATTTCAGTATCCCCTTTTTTCCTTAGAATGAAGACTACTTACTTTTAATAATTGAAGATTATTGACCAGTTATTAGTATTGAGTCTCTTTGGAATTTGCTTCCTGAGCAGTTCTTTTACATATCATATGCTATTTGTACTCATTATTTACACTACTTCTGCAAAACTTCTGATATATAGTATCCAAGATTTATTCTGAGCTCCTTACCTTTCTAGTTCTACCTACCTCTTTCTCTATAGTCTTTTTATCAAACTACATTTATGTTCATGATTTCCAGGTCTTCATTATATTTCTACTCTTGTTTATTCTACCCAAATCTATACTTCTTTTATTCAATATAACTACAAATTAATTTTAGCACCACTTTTAATATTTCTTCAAATATAAATTTCCAGCATTTCACTTTGAGAAATTTATTAAACAAATATACACAAATTTTCAAACATATATACATGAAGATAATCACTGAATAATCATTTGTAATAATTAAATAATGAACAAAATCTAAATATTCAATAATGGAAAAATAGATAAATTAGGTTATTGTATGTATACACATCAAATTCTGTTCAGCCAATAAAAAGAATAAGGTAAATTTGAGATAGAAAGCTGTCCATGACATAAAGCAAAATGAAAAAAAGAGTAACATAACAAACAGTGTAACACATAAGAAACTATTTTTTTTTTTTTTTGAGACAGAGTCTCGCTTTGTTGCCCGGGCTAGAGTGAGTGCCGTGGCGTCAGCGTAGCTCACAGCAACCTCAAACTCCTGGACTTTAAGCGATCCTACTGCCTCAGCCTCCCGAGTAGCTGGGACTACAGGCAAGCGCCACCATGCCCGGCTAATTTTTTGTATACATATATATATTTTAGTTGTCCATATAATTTCTTTCTATTTTTAGTAGAGACGGGGTCTCACTCTTGCTCAGGCTGGTCTCGAACTCCTGACCTTGAGCGATCCACCCGCCTCGGCCTCCCAGAGTGCTAGGATTACAGGCGTGAGCCACCGCGCCCGTCCTAAGAAACTATTTTTATTTAAAATAGAAATCCTGTTCCATTGAACTATGTGTCTACTTTTATACCAATACCATGCTGTTTTAGTTGACATAGCCTTGTAGTATAATTCGAAGTCAGGTAAAGTGATGTCTCTGGATTTGTTCTTTTTAATTAAGATTCCTGTGGCTAGTTAGGCTTTTTAAAAATTTACTCCATATGAAATTTAGGATTTTTTTTTCTAATTCTGTGAAAAATGCCATTGGTATCTTGATGGGAATTGCATTGAATCTGTAGATCACTTTAGGCAGTATGGACATTGTTAACAGTATTAATTCTTCCAATCCATGAGCCTGGGATGTCTTTCCATTTGTTTGTGTCATCTATGACTTCTTTCATCAGTGTTTTATACTTTTCCTTGTAGAGATCTTTCACCTCTTGAGTTAAATATATCTCTAGATACTTTATTTTTCTTTTGCAACTATTTTAAATGCTATTGAGTTTTTGATTTGGTTCTCAGCTTGGCAGTTATTAGTGTATAGAAATGCTACTGATCTGTGTATGTTGATTTTACAACCTAACACTTTACTGAATTCATTTGTCAATTCTAGGAGTCTTTCAGAGGAATTTTTAGGGTTTTCTGGACATTAGATCATATCATCAGCAAACCAGGATAGTTTGACCCCCTCTTTTCCAATTTGGATGCCTTTTCTTTTTTCTTTCTTTTATCAGATTGCTCTGGCTAGGACTTAAGTACTATTAATATTTTGAAAGGAAATAGTGAAAGTAGGCATCTTTGTCTTGTTCCAGTTCTTAGGGGGAATGCTTTCAACTTTTCCCCATTCAGTATGTTGTTGACTGTGGGTTTGTCATATATGGGTTTTATTATTTTGAGGTATGTTCTTTCTATGCCTAGTTTGTTATGGGTTTTTACCATGAAGGGATGCTGGATTTTATTTATTTATTTATTTTTTTGCATCAGTTGAAATGATTGTATGCTTTTTGTTTTTAATATGTTTATGTGGTGAATCACATTTATTGATTTGTGTATGTTGAACCATCCTTGCAGCCCTAGGATGAAACTCACTTGATCCTAGTGAATTAATTTTTGGATGTGCTCTTGGATTCAGTTTGCTAGTATTTTGTTGAGGATTTTTGCATTTATGTTCATGAGGAATATTGGTCTATACTTTTGTTGTTTTGTTGTTGTTGCTGAATCCTTTTCTGGCTTTGATATTAGGGTGACTCTGGCTTCATAGAATGAGTTAGGAAATAGGCCCTCCTTCTTGATATTATAGAGCAATTTCAGTAGGATAGGTATCAGTTCTTGGTATGTAATTTTTGTTTTATTATTTTTGTGTAATGACTTTTTTTTTTCCTTTAGGTAGGTGCCCTAGAAGAGGGATTGCTGGATCGAATAATAGATCTATATCAAAAGACACATACAGTTGCATGTTTATTGCAGCACTATTCACAATAGCAAAGATATGGAATCAACCTAAGTGTCCATAAACAAATGAGTAAATAAAGAAAATTCAGTGTATATATATGTGTATATGCATGTGTGCTTGTGTGTGTGTGTGCATATGTGAGTGTGTATGTATGACATGGACTAATAGCCATAAGAAATGAAATAATGTCTTTTGTAGCAACTTGGGCAGAACAGGAGGCCATTATTCCAAGTGAAATATCTCAGAAATGGGAAAAATCTGCATGTACTCACTTGTAAGTGAGAGCTAAATGATGGATATACATGATTATACAAAGTGGCACAATGGACATCAGAAACTAAGAAGGGGGGAGATTGGGATGGGAATGAGGAATCAAAAATTACCTACAGTGTTACTATTTGAGTGATGAGTATACTAAAAGCCCTGACTTCATCACTACACAATTCACCCATGTAACAAAAAAAAAACCACCTGTACTTCCTCAATCTATTGAAATAAAAATATAGAAATTCTATGTATATGTTATATATTTGTGGGTAGGTATAAATGCATATAAGATTGCATGGCAGATGCATGTCAAACTATTAAAATTTTTCTTCAAGGGTTTAGATAGGAGCAGTACTTTTTATTTCTTACAGGTGTGTGTGTGAGTGTGTGTGCACATGTGTGTATGTGTATGTGTGTGTGTGTATACATCGAGAGAGAGAGAGGAGACCCCTTTTATACTGAGAACAAATCTACAGTATCCCTAAGGAAACAGTTTTATACTACTTTTCATACATTGCAAAATTTCACAGCATGAGAATGCTATTTATCATGTACAAGTCATCAATTACTAAATTTGTTTTTATTTACAACAAAAGTGTCAGAGCCAAATATTCTTGACTTTGTCCAATCTATCATATAGTCCTTATACAACATTCAGACACAAGCATACACACATGTACACACACATACACACACACATCTACTACCCTAGAGTAACACACACTCCTCCCTCTAACTTTTCTTTAGTATAATACTAGAAATGCTATTCTATGGAGAGTTCTCTACCTTTTGCATCCTACTCGAAGTCTGCTTCTCACTGGGTCAAATGCAACAGAGACAGAACTTTAAATTTATTCAGACAATATCCAGTATTGTGTGCATTTACCATTCCTGCTGTCTGGCATTCCTCTCAATATCTGTTTGCCAGTCATTTTCTTTTTCTAAATCCAACTCATTCCGCATCCAATCAAAAAAGCTTCCCAACTAATCCCACTTAGTTCCAATTATGTGATTTGTGTTTCATTGCCCTTGTTCATACATATTTAAGAGTGTTCTTTTTATATGTATTTAATAATTTTTCCAAGTTCTCTTGTCCTTTTTTTAATTGTGAATTCTTTCAGTCTCATTTAAAGACACATTTTCTTAATGTATCAATATAATTGCTATATTTATAGACAATATTATAGAATTTTTAAAAAAATCTTTGTTAATTCATAAATACTCTAGAGAATGGATTTTGTATAGTAGTTGCCAATAACCCTATAGTATTTGGTATGATTTTGTATGCTCAGTGGTAGCAGTGATCACAGGATAAATGTGATTCTCACATCATTATTGGATACAATAAATGCAGAAATAGCATATATCCTACTTCTTTGGTTCTCATTATTTTAAAACTTTAGTTATCTAAACATTCCAACAACTATTTATGAGTCTAAAGGTAATATTTTTATAAACTCTTAGAATTCATGGTTTGACTAATTAAAAAGAAATACTTTTAGCACTGGCAAGCTCTATGTATAGTTCCAGTTTATTATGAAAATATTTTAAGATCACAAACATGATTACTTCAAAATATTCTACTTTGAAATGACTTCCAATAACGATTTGTACCTGGCTCCTGTACGTAACTTAATATGAGCAAGTAAATTAAGATTTTATAAAGAATGTTTTTGTTTTTATTTTTTTTACTGGAAGGTAATTTACACAAGTTATATATATGTCTTAATATGAAAGCTTAATTCCATCTTTAAATATCATTTCATGCATCCAGTCATAGGAAATATATGTTCTCTTCTTGCCAACTCTACCTATTTCTTTTAGAAAATCATGGTTTGAATAATGAGGTTGAAGAACTTTGACAAAATTAGTTATAAAATTTATATCAAACTTAAAGTAATGCTGCTATAAACAAAGTGACAGGAGATGGCCAACATGTTCATGTGCAGTGATTCTCTTATGCGATGGCTGGATGTGACCTTAAGCAAGTTACTTTGGGGGTCCTGAAGAATAAAGTGCTCTGTGATAAATGCTTTATATGAGTTAAACACCACAGTAGCTTGTTTACAACCTATTATAGTACATTTCACAGATTTACATTTTATTTATTGACCTTAAGAATTTTACCCAAAATAATTTCCTATAAATACTCAGAAGAAATAGAGTAATAGTATGAGTTAAATGTTACTGTATAATTGGATTTGTTGTGCCTGTTTCATTTACACTTTACTATTTATTTTAGTCCTCAGAAACAAAATTGAGCTATGATGTGATTTTTACTTCTCAATATTTTTCATCTCTTTTGCAGTTAGCTAACTGGAGTATATTTTTTCAATCTCTATAAAGTAAATTGAGAAGTCCTCTCTTTGAAATTGATGTGATAAAGTGGACAATTCACATTTGGGAGCTATTTATTTATGTGATGTCACAAATTAATATTATTTTAACTTCCTCTAAGAATTATTGGATTAATACAACATCATTATGTAAAAGTAATCTTAAAGTCTTGAACTATAATATTGTCTTCTTCATGTGAAATTTAAATATTTTCAGTCACAAAGGCCTCATCTTCAGTATTTACATTCAATTATAGTTTAGATCTGTACTGAGCAAATATTCAAGTCATAGTTTACCTGCATTGTACATATTAAAAAATAATTTTGAAATTCATTGATTTTAAAATATTTGGAATTTTAAAGCAACACAAATATTAATTATCTTATATATAGTATATCAAGTTTTTAATACGTCGTAATTTCAAAATTATCATTGTCCCACTATCTACAGTGATTCACTTAGAAAACAGAAAAGGTGTTAAGTTACACGGTTTACCAGGAAACACAAATATAAATATACACACATACACTTAGACATACCTATATGCATACATGTTAACAGTTATTTTTTACCATTCATTGGTTATACTTTAACATTTTGAGCACCCTAAATGTTTAAAAATATACTTAAATAACAATCATTGATTTAATTTTTACCAGAGGGAAAAATAAAAAATATTCTGTACATGGGGAATTTATTATTCTTATGAATAAATTTTAATGAAGTATTAATTTACATATCTAAAGAATATGCTAGTCTATAATTTATAACTTTTTGAAAAGTTTCAATTTTTGCTCATCATTGAATTATATATTATTAAAACTAAGTTGAGTAATTAAATAGCATGCAATTATTATTATAGGAATAGAATTCATTGCTTTAGGATCCCTGAAAACATGTTGAATACAGTCAGATAAAAACACACTTACATTTTGTTTTCCTGGGGATGTATCACAAGGCAGCCTTGCCTTCAGTCTAGACACTACTTCTGTCAGACAGCAGTTACACTGCTTTTGTTTAAGAAGGACTAACCTTTGGGAAGAAAAAGATCTTGATGGCCTAGAAGATCAAGGACTGTACTGGCCCTAGGTGAGCTGGGTTCCTAGAAATTAAGGCCAGTTGGGGGGGAGCTTCTGTGCATAGTCTCCTCTGTTCTATCGTACTGCAACAGCCCTGGAGGACCTTGACGGGAATGTTGTGTCCTGACTGCTGATGGGGGTATATGTCTGAAGACTGAACCTCAAGTTCAGTAGCTTAGAAAGAGCAGCAAAAGTCCCACTGGCTAAATTTAGCACGAGAGAGTGGGCATGGTGATCAAACCAAAGAGACTTGGATGATGAGAATCTTAGTTGAAAGGAAAGCTGATCTCTTTTCCCAAGATTTCTGTACTGTGTAGAAGCCAGAGGCACTTTTTGCTCTTAACAAAAAGGAAAGGGTCCCCTAAGTAGGCAGGTGGGTGTTCAGAACCATATTTAATTGACTTAGAAAATGGAAAATGAAGAGGTGCAAGTTATTTTTCACCTGAGTAATGTGGAGCACATTTATATCCACTGCAGGGGTCTGTATATTAAAGTGGAATGTGTTAACTGCTTCCTCAGTTAGAGCTTCTCAAATGACAGTAGTGAGTAATTACTTTCCTCTGTCCATTCTTCAGACAGAAGAGAAGTTTTAACTGGCAAGATATCAGGGACTCTTATAATGAAGTTTCCTTATTTAACGTAATCATTATTGGCACAGCTCTCGTTTATTGAATGTTGATCACTACAAAGCAATTTAAAAATATCTGTGGTTTTATCTCCCATTAAAACATATTTCAGGCCGGGCACGGTGGCTCACGCCTGTAATCCCAGCACTCTGGAAGGCTGAGGCAGGAAGATCGCTTGAGCTCAGGAGTTAGAGACCAGCCTAAGCAAGAGCAAGATACCATCTCTACTAAAAATAGAAAAAATTATCTGGGCAATTAAATATAGGAAAAAAAAATAGCCAGATATGGTGGTGTGTGCCTGTAGTCCCAGCTATTCAGGAGGCTGAGGCAGGAGGATTTCTTGAGCCTGGGAGTTTGAGGTTGCTGTGAGCTAGGCTGACGCCCGGGCAACAAAACAAGACTTTGTCTCAAAAAAAAAAATTCCAATTGAGGAATATGTTCACTTCCTAAGGTCACAGAATTTGTAAGTAGAAGTCCAAGGATTTGGATTTAAATCTTATATGACTCAGAAGTCCATACTGGAATTTCAGTCACTATAAGTTGATGGCCAATTGATCTCATCAGCTGTTTTGGCAAGTACTGAGCAAGGATTATCCATGTGAGATCAGTCCGTGTTCCTGAGACTCATTCTTTGTCTATTCTTAAATACCTAGAGCTGCTCTGTCCCCCAAGTCTGTCAGTTCTCTGGAGAAGCATGCTGGAATTCCAGCTGTACAGCCGGCATGTGTTTCATGCTTCGTTTCTCTCAGTCTTGTTTCTGACCTGTGCAGACACAGATTTCCTGAAACATAATTTGACGTTTCCATCTCCTCTGCCTCTACGTTACTTCCAGCATCTTTGGTTTTTCCTGCTCTTCTAGGTTATTCTCCACTTTAGATCTCGATGCCTGTTTGGGAGGGGCTGGCTTTCCCCTCTCCATTTGTGCTTTGATTATCACCTTCTACCATTTCCTCCCCATGTCTGGGTCCCTGAACTCCCCCAAATGGTATACATTAGCTCACTCCACCAGTGCTTGGTCTGTTTTACTGCCCAACGTTCCCTATGGAGAGGGTCCTAGCTAAAAGCAACGTGTAGGTATGACACTTCAGGCACTAAGGAAGTTTGAGGAAAGGGTTGCTGGTGTTTAGCACAGCATCTTTCCAAGGGCAACATTTCGTATGTTTTATAACCTATAAGGCACAAACCTTAGATACTGGCCTTAGGACAGGAGTGAGTCTTACCCACCTTCTCTATACCAAGGTTATTTGCCAGGTCTTGGAGAATAGAGGATAAAGAAAACCCAGGATAGAGACCAGTGTGACAGAGTGGTCACCCAGAAAGTTTGGATACTGGATATTTACCAATTGATAGAGAAGTATTTCATATTTTAACAATCTGTGAGCCTGTACAAGGGAGAACTGATTAAATACAAGGTCCAATTCTTATGTCTAAAAAACAAACAAAAAATTAAGAAATTATTATGAAAAAATAGTTTAAAATATCAAAACTGTTGATAAGATGCTAAATATTACATAAACTTTTCACATTTCACATTTATAAGCATTGATAAATATCATTTAATTTGTAATAATTAAAAAGGTTCCTGAATCAACTGTCTATGGTCTTATTTTTCTTTGATCCTATTTATCCTGTGATGTTTCTTATGATGGAATGTCAACAATCTAAAACTCATACAACATAGCTTTCTCCCTCATGTTCCCTCCACAATATGGAGAATTCCAGATTCTCAGAAGTATGCCATTTTCCATTTCCAGACATTGTTTTCAAATGGAGCTGTCTAAACAAATTGATATCAAAATGATCTAGACCTGCTCTTCTCTGGATCTGAGTATCAGTAGCTTCAAACCCTGTAATGGGCAAATAATAATAAAGTCTTATGTCACCATTCACATGGCTCCACAGCTGGACCAGCTTCCATCCTAGAAATCCCTAGAAGTAGAAAAGTGACTTCTCCAGAGTGTTGGGCAAACCTATCAAACAATAGCAATTCATAAGTTTTATGACCTATGTAGCTTCAAAAACATGGAAAACTGATGCGATGCTGGCTTAATTGAACACACACAGGGAGATTATTTTCTGCACTTCCTGAGTAAGGAACAGAGCAATGAAAGTTATACTGAAATTTTGTCTATGTATTTAATTGCTGAGTAGTACACTGCAATTGATAGTGTAAGTACTAATTATTTTTAATGTAATTATATTTAATTATTGTAATTGCTATTCATATCTTGTGTCCTAATAGAGAGACATCAAGAGCCCTTTTCACAAAATTATTATATTCTCTTAATGCTAGAAAATAGAATAGGGAATTTACCTTAATTTAGTTGTAACAAGCTATTTGCTACTTCATGTATTTCAAAATTGAGTAAGTTACTTATTCTTTTATCTTTTTGGTTAGTTTTTTTTGACAAGGATATATTATAAAAATGCTGTGAAACCCTTTGAAAGTAAAAAAAAAAATGGTATGGATTCCTTGTATGTGAATTATGGCTTTGTATCTTTTATACATTTACTTGTAGATCACATGATAAATTCATATCTTTTTTTCTCCTGTTGGTCATTATAGTATAAAGAATAGGATAGTTAGACATTGTGATTTTTTATTTTGCTCTCAATTTTATAATGTGTGGCAATATATTCAGCACAATAATTGTGTAAATTACAGTATATATAAGATTTGAAAATTAAAGAAATGGAAGGAAAAAGGCAGTCTACAATAGCTAAAAAAAACAAATTCTGATTTATTGCCTCCTATGACCTGAGTTTAATATGTTTACATTTCACAAGGGAAATACCTATTTACCATGTTATCTTTTGTGTGGTACATATAAAGCTGAAATATTATGTTTCTGCTTGGGTAATGGAGTCATTACCTCAGTTTTAAACATTGTGTACCTGAAATTGGGAATCATAATGGACTCATTGGCTAAACAAAATTACCACAAATAAAAACAATTTCTAGAAACTTAGAGACTCTAGATTTACTTTTCAAAATGCATTTTAGATAGTATGGGGAATAAAACTCAGGGAAATTAGAAAGCTCATAATTTTAGAACCAAGAAAAATATAAAAATATATGTTGCAGAGAGTAAGAGTTAGATGTTGTAACACCTGCCTGTACCCACTAATAATTATAATATCCAACATATACAGTGTATTTAGCAGGTGCAACCATTTGCCAAATTTTTATGTGTATTGTTATGTTTAATTTTCAAAAAGCCTTGTGATTAAGATAGTACTCTTCTCCCCATTTTACTGGGTCAGCTGCCACAAACTAACACTGTTTCAAGAAAATTGGGTTATGTGATCTCCCATCCTGATCAATTTTCAGTTAAATGTTTTACAAAACAGGTTTTCCTTTGATATTTCCTACAAAATGTGGAAAATTTTATAGTCTCAGAAGTCTTTGCCACTTTCCTCTCTGTACATTAGTGCCAAAGAGAGTTCCTAAAACTAATTGAAAGAAATGATATTAAGAACTATTGTACTATAGATCAGAGTATCAATAACCAAAAAGCCAAACATTTGTGGAAGTTTATATACACTAGATCACTGTTTTTAGGAAGAGCACACTCAGGGCAAATGTTGTGCTAAGTATCTGAGCAAATTAGACTATATGGCATAACCATTTATGTATATATTTGTATGTATATATTTGTATATACATATATTTATATGTATATATTTATAAATACAAATATTTGTATATATACATGTTTACATACATATTTGTGTTTGTTGCATAGGAAGTTCGTATAGAGGTTTTAAAGCATAGACTCTGTATGTAACAGAAAAAGTTGAATGCAGAGGCCATCATTTAATAGCTTCATGGCCTTGGGAAATATATTCAGTCTCTCTAACCTTCAGTTTTCCATTCTGTAAAATTAGGCTAATGTCTATGTTAAAGGATTGTTGTGGAGCTTAAAGGAGAAGAATGGCCACATTCTACTTTGTGTGGACCCACTATATACTCCTTGAATGTTAACTATTTATTATTTTATGAATATTTCAGTTGTATAGGCTGTATATTTTTGTTCAGTCTAGTTGTGTTTCATTCTGGCTTGTGGTACTTTAAGAAAAAGAATTGTGAACCTGTAAAAACTAGAAATGTCCAGTCTCCATGTCTATATCTTTTGAGCTGGTGGTGTGGTATGTGCCCTGAACGTCTGCTTCTTAGTGGGGAATGGGAGGGTGGGAGAAGGCCCACTTGATTCTCATGGTTGAGAACCACAGTGATAGGAAATTTGGTGTTCCCGAATATTCTCAATTAATTTATTTTGAATTATAATTTATTTTTGGTTAACAAAGTTTTTTTTTTTTTTTTAATTTAACATATATCGTCATCACCACATGTAACTAAATAAACAAAAGATAGAACTTTTTTCCAGGAAAAGCATAGCTTTGATTTTACAAATCCTTACCACTTTTATTCTTTCTTTAACAGTTTTTGTGTAAACCCATATCTTATTCTTTGCCTATCATTGTGCTAATCAATGGGGTTATCATAGTGAATGTTGGAGTGAGAGTAATGACAGGAGAGATTATCAACAAAATATTAATAATCAAATAGAGATCATAATTTTAGCTCCATCAATATATAGATTTACACTCCCTAACCTCCACATTCTTGGATTCTATAGATTGTCTCGGAGGACTATGGTTTAGGCCTGAGTAAAAATGAGGTGTTTGAGTCTTTTCTTGAATACAGATTATGAAGTCTATTTATGTCACTGGAAGACAACAATATATGTACAAAGTTGGCTTACTCAACTCAGTATATCTATTGTTCTTATAAGTATCATCATCATCATCATCGTCATCATTTGATGAGTTACTATTAATAACATTTTCTTCTTAGGATACATAAAAAGCTGGTTACTAATGTTACTGGTGCTCTATTCAACTCGAAATGTGACTCCTTGATGGAAGAAGCTAAATTATGATATTGAGCAGCTCTACTGAGACCTGTTAGGTACATATGGAGAACATATAAGGGCCAACATGAGTCTTAAAATAAGACAAACTTAGGATTTTTTTTTCCTTTTATAACAGAACAATGTGTTAGTTATTGAGTTTATTTTCTGTTTCACCACTTATTGGTTATATGTTAGAGTTAGATGATGGAAAAAAATCTCAAATATATTTCAGGTTTAATGAATAGAAATGCAAAGCAGCTATCCTCTAGAAAAGAATTCAGGGGCTTAGGTCCCTGCCATGTCTAGCTCCAGCCTTCTGTATGGCCTCAAATTCTTCCTCATCCAGTTGGTAGATAAAGTAAGAGAACATGGAGAAGGCCCATTAGCTTATTAAACATTTTGGCCTGGAAGAGATACAATCACCACTATTTATTGGTGAGAACTAGTCACCAAACCTACCTGTATAAAAACAAGGGCTGAAAAATATGTAATTGGAATATTCACAGTTGATTTTTAAAATTTTAATATATTTTTGGTCAACCAGGTTTTTTTAATTAACATATCACTATTAACACATGTAACTAAACAAAGGATAGAACTTTTTCCCTGGAAAAGTGTAGCTTTGATTTTACAAATCTTTAGTATCTTTACTCTTTCTTTAATTTAATAATGTGTATTAGCCTCTTATGGTCTTATTCTGTGCCTGTGCAGCTGCTTCCCTACTGCAACTTTACATGTGAAAAACAGTACAAATTTTTGGTGGATATCTAGCCATCATGCCAAGCTAACTGATTTGAAAAATTAATTTCTATAATTCTGATTTATGATTGAAAAAGGGAATAATACCCTTGAAATATAAGTAATGAAGATTAACTGAGATAATGTACCAAATATTTGACATAGGGTCTAGCACAATATGAATTCTCCATATATGGTCCGTGTTACTGTCATCATGTGCTCTGTGCTCCATATAGCTGAAATGATCACTTTCTCCTCTTTTTCTTTATAGTGATGTAACATTTCTATTGCATTCATCCTGAATGCTGATTAAATCTTATCATTTCATAAATTGCAAGTATTTGTTTATGCCCTTATTTTATGAGCATTCTTTTTTACAGCAGTAGTGATACCAAATGCTTCTTTTCTTGTATCTAGGGCCTCTGTCAGGGAAAAGCAGCCTACTTTTCTGAGATTGAAAATGGTTCTTTTGGTCAGTTACTATACAGCTTCAGACACAAGACACATAGAACAAAGGGGTTCCCTCTGAGAATGCCTAAGTCACAGCCAGATCACCCTCCAGGTTGCTGACTCTTGCAGCATTAGAAAACGTGTCTGTGTCCAACATGATATAAGGAGTCCACTACGTGAGATGTAGAATCAAACTGATTTGGTCTTTCAATACATCTTCTTTTATTCTGTGTTCTATAATATATACTTACTGTTAATGTGTGTTATATTGATTAAGTTATATTTAGTTTCATATTTGTAAACTACATAGCAGTTTTTGTTTATATATGGAAATTCTGAAATGCTAAGAAAATCATCAAATAGTTTCTGTTGTTATAACCCTGGCAATAAATATTTCCAAAACGTTAGAGAAAAAAGAGTGATTTGAACAGAATTGAATATTCTGATCACAATGCCAAGAGTAAACAGTAACTTTTAATCACTTTTCATTCTCATTATAGCTCCTGTCATAACAACTATTTTCTCAGTTTTTAAACGGAAGAACAAGCAAGCAACAATTTAACGTCAGTTGTCATTGTTTCTTAAAGATTGCGTTGTCACATTAGTTTAACTTCAAATCAAAGTTTAGAAATATTAGTGTTAGGCAGCTATTTGTCTCAAGTTATTAACATTTCTCAGTTATTAAAATCTGGTTATTTCTTCGAGGTTTCAGTGATTGAAATATAAGCAAGAAACACAGGAAAATGTCAAGTGTATCTCATTCTGATTAGTATTGCAATTGTAAAGTTCTTGTAGTCTTGCTACATAAACTATTATCTTAGCTTTCATGTTTTAAAAGGCTTCAGCATTTTTATTGGGAAAATATTCAGGGAAACAATATTGTGGGAGATAGTAAACAAAAAGAGGAAAAGTAAGGTGTTGAAATTTTAAGAATAAAGGAATTTAGCCCCTAGAAATAAATGTGATGTAATGAAAAGGGTAGAGGACTTTGGGTAAGAAAACCCGATTTCTAGGTCTGACTCCTCCTATCAGGTGTGTGAGATCTTGAATAAGATAATCTATAATCTGGAAGTCTTGGTTATCTTATCTTTAAAATGGGGAATGATCTCCATCCTCTATGATTAGTATAAGATATACAAATTAAATAAGAGAAAAAGGCTGTCATTAAAACCAAGAAATACCTAGAAAAGTAGCACTCTTTGTCTTTTTTAAAATTTTTATTTTGGAATATTACAGGAGTACAAACATTTTGATTACATGTTATGCTTTTGTGCTGTTTTAGTCAAGGTTATAAGTGTGCCCATCACCAAGGTAGGTGCATCGTACCTGTTATGTGTAAATTTACCAGTGCCCTCCCTCCCTCCTCCTACCTACTTGATTTCTGTTGAGTTTTAACTACCATATATGTACATGGGTGTTGATCAATTAGTTCCTATTTAATAGTGAGTATATTTGGGGTTTGTTTTCCAATTCTTGCAATACTATGCATAGAAGAATCATTTCTAGTTCCATCCAGGTTGTTACAAAAGGTATTAGTGCACCTTTTTAATGGCTGTGTAGTACTCCATAGTATACATATACTACGTTTTATTAATCCACTCATATATTGATGGGTACTTGGGTTGATTCCACATCTTTGTGACTGTGAATTATGCCACAGTAAACATTCAAGTGCACGTGTCTTTTTGATAAAATGACTTTTTACTTCTATAGAAAGCAAGATGTTGCTTATAGTTATATTCCTCTCCTCTTCCTTTCAAAATTATGTGGTACAGGCTGATAATGTTTACCATTATTGGACCTCCCCTTATTTCAATGACATCCCTCATTTTTAGCTGACCTTATGGCTACTTAAAATAATGACAATATTTCCTGTCCTCCTTTTCAGCTATATGTGGCCATGTGACTAAGTTCTGGACAATAGTATGTGAAGGAAAGTGATGTATGTGACTTCTGGGTTATATCCTCAGAGCAGTGGTTCTCAAACTTAAGTATACATTGTCATCATCTGAGGAGCTTATTAAAAAACAAATCACTGGGTCCTATCTCAGAATTTCAGATTTAGTAAATCTAAAAAGAAGCTTGAGAATTTGCATTTCTAACAAAATGGTGATGCTGCTGGTCCAGGGACCACGCTTTGAGAACCTCTGCCTCTTGTGCTTTTCTTCCACCCTAACACTCTGAATAGGAATGTGATGGCTCATGATGCATCTGGAACCATGAACTCGAGGGTCCAAAACTAGGGATGGTAGACAAGACACAGAGGACTGAGGATCTAATGTGAAATTCATTGTATAGCAATTAAGACATTTTGAGATGGTGGCCATGGGTTTTGATTCAATAATGCTGTTATTTCTAACTTTGGTTTAACAAAGTGATTTTATATGTATTTGTAAAATGTATATGTGTGTGTGGTATGTGTGTATCTCTCTCTCTCTCTCTCTCTCTCTCTCTATATATATATATATATGTCCTGTAGTTGAGCACTGAATTTTTCATAGAAAAGCTATATTTAGAGTAGTTTAAAAGTCTTATCATATAAGTATATATTTTAAATCTACGAACATTTCATAGCAGTACATAAACATGTTCAAGGGTAATGATTAATAATGAGATTTACTGACCTCATAAGTATTGAGAGTGCTTGGCCTTCAACCTCATGCCTTATGATTTTTCTAAACCAGTGAATATAACTCAGAAGGAAAATATAACCTGTCATGGATTATGCCGACCTGGGCATTTAAATTCTCTGTGAGACATGCAAGAATAAAGTCAGTATATTCAGGTCCTATTTTTTACTGAAAGCTAAAATCATTGCTAAATTCTGCCCTCTTTTACATTATTCTTACATTTTCTTAAGCTTTGGATAATCAGGAGTGGTTTTAGTAATAAAAATGTCAATTTTAATCAAACATTGAGAACTAAAGTTTAGTACTTAATATAATATAAGGGATATAGGATAAACTTTTGTTTTTGTATTCCAATGTAGATCTATATTGTGAAAAACCCACAAGTCAAATAATTTGTATCACCTGTTAACAACTTTCTAAGTTATAAGTAACTCATGGTTAAATATCCATATCTCCTAATGTTGCCTCCATTGGATTTTCCTGAAAATATGTAAGGTCATCAATAATTATTTAAATAAAGATGCCAATTCCGATAGAAAAATCAAATTTTGTGTCATTTCACTAATGTTTCTCATTGAAACAGTGTTCTTACACTCTGATATTATGAGAAGGAGAAAATACAGTTTAAGAAGCTAAAAGTTTTTTTAAATGTAAGTATTGGATATTTAAAGTTATATATGTATTTTATAAAGAATATTAGATGATTTATTGAAATAACATAAAATAAATCATTAATAAAAGAGAAATGAAGTATGTAAAAGGAAAAATGCAAAGAAATATTTTTTTTAATACTCTAAAAAATAATTTAAATAACTGAGCCCTCAATATTGACATCTATACTAAATTTGTTTCCTGCCAGTCAATGCAAGCAGATAGCTCAGATATATCTAGTTACATAATATATTGTTACATTTTTTGGAAGGAAGGAGATATTCTAACTCATAAAAAATTGAATTAAAAGCATTGATTTTACAAAACAGGAAAAATGTATTGTGAATGTTAAAATGTTAGTTGTAGCTAAATAACCATCTTAATGAAAATAAATCATATTGTTTCTTCTTTTTACAATGAAATCATCGTGTAACACTTTTAATATAAAGCTTTATATATTAGTTATTTGATTAAAATTCATATCTTCACTGCCAGATTAGAAGACCCTAAGTACTGAAATGTACCCCATATCTTATGTAATATGTCATATCTCAGACCTGTCTATAATAGACAAAATAAACTTTTTTAGCAATTGATGAATCAACAAAATTTAATGCTAAGAAATGCTTCCTGGTATTTTAATGACACAGCAGATAAATCAGAAGAATGTACGTAGCTAATACATCCAAAAAGAGAATTCAAACTAGGCAGCGGTTATTAAATCACATTTGTGGATGAGAATAATAATGTGAATGTGAATAATACCATTAACAATGCCACATTTCTGCTCCTGTCAAATTAAAATTTTCAAAAAACAGGATAAAATAAATCTTAAGCTTAGAAATTTGAATTGAGAAAACCAAAGTTATGAGATAAGGGACATTAACACCACTCACAAAGTACTCACAATATCCCAGGTACCCTTCTTGTGCTTGGTATATTGAAACTAAGATAGTTCTCACAACTTTTTAAGGTGGTGTCGTTAATGCCCTCGTTTTGTGAATAAGAACAATGCAGCACAGGGAGACCAAGGTTCCATAGCTAGCAATTGCTGGACCTAGGGATTGGACCAAGTCTGATTCCAAGGTACATGCTCTAATCAGGCCATTATCCCAGACCTGTGAAACATCTAAATGATTCACTTTGTTTTTTATATCTGATTAGTTTGATTTTCTTGAATATTTTTCATTTCTAGGACTGTTGGAAATAATAAACTTAAATTGCTGATTTAACTTTTGATTTGTAGGATTACATAACTGTCCCTGCTTTATTTTACATAACCTTTCTTATTTTTTAGATCTGGATAGTCAACACAATTTATGGAAGAAGCGCAATTTATGCAAAATATAGAACAATAAATTAAAACGGAGGGGGTCTGAGTAGATTTTTAATGTGAATTACTCATTTTCATGTGGCTTAGATTTATAATATGTTTGGGTTTATTATGTGAAATATCTTTGCCTAAGTTATGATGAAAAAGTGGTTGGACCTCTAAGACTGTTTCTAATACCCTAGTGACAAAAAAGTCAGTAGTAAATGGAGTAAGATAATACTTTGTTGTAAATTTACCAACAAAAGGGAGTATCTGGCACAACTTGCAGTCTACACCATAGTTTATAACAGTACAAACCCACTATGTCTATCAGGAAAAAAGAGATATAATTGCTATGTTGTTTCTGTCCACCATTGATGAATGTGTTTGCTGCTGTTTGATGATTCCTAACAAATTGGTGGCTTCTACTGTCAGCATTGCTATCAGAGTGCAGTTCCATTATAGTTTCATTAACATAATGATAAAATTAACATTAAGAAAACACTTTCCATAAGAATTTATGAGATTATGTGCAATTAAGCATGTAACAAAATATGGACAGAAAAGTCACAGAATGCTGTGTAATAATAAAAATATTTTAAAAATATATTTGTAGAAGTAGTCAGTGACCTGAGACTTTAGACTGTTGATTACTGGCTTGTTGATATGTTAATGTGAAGTAATTATTCCAGTGAATTGAAGCTGAAAGTCAGCATGTATATTCATTAATTTACTTTAAGCTTCCTTATTGTTAATCACAGATGGGGTATATATTTTCAGCACACTGATCCACAATTTTCCCATCATGCTTTGCCAACCATAAAATCTATACATTTTTGCCTGTCAACTTTCTAATTTCTAATTAGGAAGTGCTTTTTTGACCATTTAAAATCCTAAATACTTGATTGTCTTTAAAATTAAGAACTAATTTTTTTTGTTAGAAATCTGCTTAATATTGCATATAATTTGTGTTTTGATATTCACAAATATTTTCACTATTTCTTTCTATAAACATGTTCATTTGTTAAAAGATTAGATATTTCCTAATAAGTATCTCTTAGTAATTGATAGCATGTTGTAGCCAGAATAATACTATATGTTCATCAAACCCTCCCTTTTTTTCTTCTTAATGATGCCTTAATGAAATTCTCCAGCTTATCTTGTAGCTGGGTGGGATTATGTGACTCAGTTCTGGCCACTGTAATGTCGATTAAAACAGTATATGCCACTTCCAGGCCTGGCCCATTAAAAGGCCTTCCATATTACCTGTCAAACTTTCTCCCATCATTCTTCTCACACCCTGATGATGAAAATCCAGTGGAGGACTCCAAAGCCCCTATAATACGGAGGAGCATGAGGTGGAAGTAGCTTTGATCCTTGAATGAGCATATGGAACAGAGTCCCACTGCTGACTGCACTGGATTATGAAGTGAGTGAGAAATACACTTGTAGCGTATTTAACCAATGAGATTTTGGGGGTCTTTGTTATAGCCATTGGTCTACCTTGACTAATATATCTGAGATTAGCAAGAGATTGGAAGTTGGAAAAAATTAAGAACAAAGGAGTGTCCCCACAGTGTATGTGCGTATTTTTGTAGGTGGCAAGTTAAAAGTGACCATATGTTGCCATAGTTGCCATGAGGACACTATTATATTGGCGAAAGCATCTATACTATGAATAGCGTAAGAACCAGCAAATCAAAGTTAATAAATAGAAGCTGTTTTTTCATTTGAAAATTTAATCTCATGCCTCCAATCATAATAGCATAAAGGATGGAAACAGTCATCTATAGATCAAAGCACACAATAAATGAAGATGATATGTAATAGCACAATGGAGCTTAACACTTTCTACACAGTTTTGATAAACATGAGTAAAAAAAAAGATCTTTTTTTATGGGATACTATAAGTTTGTTTTTTATTATCATCTAGACAAATTAACACAGAGAGATGATAACAACAATCATTTTTTGAGTGCTTCCCAGATGCAAGGTATTCTGGAATCCTTTTATATACGTTATCCTATGTGATGCTTACAAACTGATTTTAGAGATGTTAAACAAAGTTAGAGAGGCTAGTTAACTTGCCCAGATCACATAGCTCTTAAGTAATAAGGCTGAGATTCACTCCAAGGCCCTATTCCAAAGGCAGCACATAGTTCATTGTGCTATGGCAGAGAGTGGAGCTATAAGTAGTAACCAGGAAGGACAACTGAAATAACCAAAGGCACAGCCTCCAAATATTTTATCTTTATTTCAAAAAATTGAAATGAATTTTCAATTACTCTGAACGTCCTCAAAGTTATGTGCCAAGTATTACTTATTGTTTTCCATTATTAATTTTTTAGGCTGAAATGTCCATATATTTTAGACATCATTATTATAATTATTTCTCCACATTCTGTCCTAATACTCTCTTCCCCCTAAATACTGTTTTGAAGAAAATTGTGAGATTTTAAAATAGTCTGAAATGGAAATGAGATAAATGGTTAAAACATCATCTCTATTGTAGACTAACATAAAGGTCATCATTAAATATAGTCTATAATATTTGTTTGATAATGAAGTTTAATGTCTGTGAATGTAAAACCATTTTATAGTATACTATGATTCAAATTTTCAACTAATTGGGGGTACATTTTCTCTGATTTTTAATTCCTTACTGCGGTGGGTAAATTATCATACCTATATTTTTGATCAATTCAAGCTTCGACAGTCAATTTTGAAAATAAAAATTATTTAAATATAGGCACAGAGAAAATGAATACAATACCCAGAAATTAATGAATTAATTAGAACATATTAGAACCTATTCTAACCATTTTATTTTACAAAGGAAGATTCAGAGACATTGAGTGGCTTTTTTAAAATGTCACCGTGAATGAACATAGAGTCAAATGCAAAATCTGGTTCTCGTGTCACTGTGATACATCGCGCTTTCTCTCCAATTTGTTGTTTGTGGGTATATGTGGTCCCTGATTACCTTTTGAGTGACTTTATTTGATTTCCAGATAAGTTACAAAAGATATTTGATTGGATGTATTATATTGTTGTTAGTGTGTGAACCCAAAGTGAGCCTTTAAATGACCATTTGGAGTTCCTATTTATCTCTGATTCATTTAAGCACATTTTTATATCCAGCCTCCTTCCCAGAGGTCAATGTCAGAAACACCCCTGAGCATTGAGAAACTACTTCTCAAAGGTGCAGCTTTACTTTTAGGTTTCTATTTAGTAAAATCTAAGTAAGTATTTAATTGTTTTCAAATTGTGTATTATCAAACTTTTAAATTCTTCTCAATAATGTTCCTTGATATTTATAGAATAAATTTATGGTTTCATAAACAGATGAAAGTGGTTAGCAAAAATTTATCTTCCTGAGTTTATGATAAAAGATTGATTAAATATCTTACTCTCATCTTAATTTTATTTTTGTTGGAATGTAGCTCTTCAGTCAGATCTGCATTCAGCTACAGCTCTGCCGGTTGCTGTCTTGAGTATTCTTTGACATAAAATTAGCTACCCTAAATCTCAGTTTTTTTCCTGATTGATGAGGCAATATTATCTCCCGATTAGAACTCTCCACCTCTCTGTTTGGCCTATCAACTTGCTTGATCAATAAAATATGCCAGAAGTGATAACCGGGACTTCTATAGCTAGGTCAGTGGAAGCCCTGCCCCTTTTACCTGGTCATCTGGGGACTCTGGACTCTCTCTGAGGACACTAAGCCACCATATAAGAAGCCTCATACCCTGTGAGCTTCATGCTGGAAGGCCACATGTAAGTAATTCTGTTACTAGTCCCAGATGAGCCCTTTCTTCCAGCCATCTGCACCAAGACACCAGACATGTGAGTAAAGCAATCTAGGGTTCGCTAGCCACCCTATCCATATCAGACAAATACCAAAGAGTGACCTCAGTCAATGTTCTATGGACCAAAGCTTAGCTTAGCTGAATCCTAACCAAATTCCTAACCCGTGGAACTGTGAGATATGATAAAATGATTGTTATATGTAGCCACTGAGTCTGGGAGGGGACGACTTATTTAATAACATTCAGGTTAAAAAAAAAATTCTAGGGCCCACTATATTGTAGATTTAATAGAGAGCTATAGAAAGGATACAGACATCCAATTATGTATATGTATGATTACTATAAACTTATATCTACATGGCTATTTAGTGCCACGTACCTGTGAGCCCAAATCCTTTATCTTTTACTCATGACATTAAGAATAAAAAGATAAATAGTGTATTATCCATTTTGTTTTTCTTTTCAGAAACATTAATATGGCTCCCCAAAACCAGCATTTAATTTAAACGTAGATTTAAAAAACAAATAAATCTTTGCCTCAAATAGATGTGGAGATGTTTTCAGACATTAATGGAAATATTAATTTGTTTAGTCCTCATAATTGTTATTGTTGTCATGATGCTAAATGGCTCAGTACAGTGACGAGCTACTAAGCTGCCTCAGTTTATCCAATATTACTGAGAAACTACGCCAGATTGAGCAAACTCAAAGTAATTCAGCCTTTTTTTCTGTTCCTTCCAAGTAATCTGAATTTCTCCTAATCCCAATTCCAGGTTCATTTGCACATCCTTAAGAGAATATTGCAAATTTTATTGTAATATCTCCAAAAACAATAGTGAGCAAACCTTGTATATGGCCAATAAACTTCATTGGCCATATTTTTTCTCTTTCTTTTTTTTTTTTGAGACAGAGTCTCACTCTGTTGCCCAGGCTAGAGTGAGTGCCGTGGCATCAGCCTAGCTCACAGCAACCTCAAACTCCTGGGCTTAAGTGATCCTACTGCCTCAGCCTCCCGAGTAGCTGGGACTACAGGCATGCGCCACCATGCCCGGCTAATTTTTTGTATATATATATTTTAGTTGTCCATATAATTTCTTTCTATTTTTAGTAGAGACGGGGTCTCACTCTTGCTCAGGCTGGTCTTGAACTCCTGACCTCGAGCGATCCACCCGCCTCGGCCTCCCAGAGTGCTAGGATTACAGGCGTGAGCCACCGCGCCCGGCCTCTTTCTTATCTTTAAGGTCAAATCTGCTTGCTTCCTTCGTACCCCATAGCCTATACAAAAAACACAAAGGACAGCTAACATAATGTGTGTTCCATGTTTTCTTAAAAGTTAATGAACAGTATTAAACTATAAAGTATTTCATTTTGATATCCGAAAACCTATTTGACCGCCACTGTGAATGTATTTATTCAGTTAGCACCAAAACTGCCTTTAATTATGCAGCTCTTATTTGCCATTTTTAATATTTTTGGAATTATTTTGATTTTATTTTTAGCTCAATTGTGTCAGCTGATGATTGGTTTTAAGGACACCAATATTAAGTAAAGCTTTCTAGGCTATTGTGTTAAGAGTTGATGCTCAGAAGAGAGAATTCCACCATTCCCATTAGAAAATGTTTTATGGGGAAGTGATTTTTATCTTGGACACCTTCAAAGGTTTCTCAAGGGGGAAAAAGAAATGCAATTTATAAATTTTGTGATATTTCATTGTCAGAGTAATTTTAATAAATGAGTTTAAGAGATTTACTGATGTCAGTAACTTAAACTTGGATCAAGACTTTGCCCAGTTTAGGTCATGGAAAACCTTTATGAATACAAATAAGAATGAACTCATACTCCCTGCCTTTTGATATAACAACCTATTGGAGTTACCAAATGCCTGAACATTCCTACAGAAGCCCAAGTCACCAGAAATTATGGGTTTTCAATGGACCGTAAAAACTAAAGATCTTGGGGTTCTGAGAGATTCTTCATGGAAAATGACAAGCTTTTTTCAATGTTAAATTTTTTCAGTAACAGACTTAACCAAGGAAAGGCAAGTCTCTAGGTATGAGCATCTCATTCATACCTCAGCTTCCATTTGGATAGCTGCCTTGGAAAGAATTAGTTGGAGTGTTTGCCTGGTTCTGTTTGCAGCTCTCTCAGATCATGTAGTTAGGAACTCTCTCTGTCCCTCCTGCTGCCTCCTTTCATAGTCAACATTTTATTTTCCTTCCTTTAACCTACCTGGGTTCCTGACATAAGGCATCTTTTCTTATGAGTCCATGCCTTGCACTAGTGTCCTACTGGTGGCAGCTATATCTTATGTGACCATTGCTACAGCCAGAGGCTAGCCTGGATTCTTGTACCACTTTCTACCCCCAATCTGTATGCCAGGCTCCTCTCAGCATTTGGGATGGAAAACATTTAATACTGAAATTGACTAAACATTTTCTTATTTTGCTGTATAATTTTGTCAGCTGTAAAATATAAGTGCTACCTCCACAAATGCTTCCCCTAAGTAAAATATCCAGGTATCTGCACGTTTGCCTGTTCTGTATCTCCTTTGCAATCTGTCAGTAGATTCATTTTGCCAAAACAAGACATTACTTTGCTATTCAAAAGGTTTTTCTTTCTCTCTCTCTCTCTATCTCACACACACACACACACACACACACACACAGACACACACACTCATGAGATTAGCTATGAAAAGGGCAGCATTAACTAAAGTAAGGAAAAGGTGAAGTTTTCAGGAAATAGAGATCATGTGATAGCCACTTAAAGTTTCATTCACACCTCACAAGTTACACCAGGGAAATTCTAGGCAGAATACATAAGAAAATAAAAATCATATCACAAAACAACTAAAAGAAATCAAGGAAAAACTTTATTTTTCAATAAGTTCATATTGTAAAAGGTTTACTGACAAAATAATACCTAGAAGATATAAAACAAAAGATAAACTTGACGACATGAGAAATTTTAAAAAATTAAAAGTAAAACCATTATAAGCAAAGGTAATAAGAAATCTGGGAAAATACAAAACAACATATGTTGGCGTGGATGTGGAGAGACAGGAACACTCATACACTGCTGGCGGGACTGCAAACTAGTGCAACCCCTGTGGAAAGCATTATGGAGGTATCTTAAACAGATTCAAGTAGACCTGCCATTCGATCCAGCAATCCCATTATTGGGCATATACCCAAAGGAAAAAAGGTCATTCTGTAACAAAGACACATGTACCCGAATGTTTATAGCAGCATAATTCACAATAGCAAAGATGTGGAAACAACCCAAATGCCCATCAATACATGATTGGATTAGTAAGCTGTGGTATATGTATACCATGGAATATTACTCAGCTATAAGAAATAATGAAGATACGACATCTCTATGGTTCTCCTGGAGAGAGTTGGAACCCATTATATTAAGTGAAGTATCCCAAGAATGGAAAAACAAGCATCACATGTACTCACCAGAAAATTGGTTTCCCTGATCATCACCTAAATACACATCTGGGAAGGACACCAATCGGATATCAGACTTAGGTGGGAGGTGGGGGAGGGGATGGGTGTATGCCTACACAATGAGTGCATTGTGCACCCTTTGGGGAATGGTAACACTTGAAGGTGCTGACTCAGGAAGGGGGGGTGGGGAAGGGAGGGATATATACCTACATGATGGGTGCAACGCGCACTATCTGGGGAACAGACACGTCTGGAGCTCTGACTTGGGGGGAAAGGCAGTACATGGGCAACGTATGTAACCTGCAATTCTGTATCCCCCATAACAATAAGATGAAATAAAAAAAAAAAAAAGAAATCTGGGAAAATATATGAAGTACATTCCATAAGCAAAAGACCTATTTCCCAAATACACAGTTCATATCACAATAAAAAACCATCAGAACTGAATAGAAAAATAAGATGAAACTATGAACAGATAACTCATGAGACATGAAACACAATTGACTATTAAAGACAGAAAGTAATACTCAAAAAATATTTATTATCAAATAAATATATAAAAAGTCTATATTCAAATATTAAAAGGTCTTGCCTATTTTATTTATTTTATTTTTTTTAATTTCAGCATATTACAGAGGTAAAAATGTTTCGGTTACATATATTGCCTTTGCCTCACCCTATTCAGAGCTTCAAGCATGTCCAACCCCCAAACAGTGTGCACTGCACCCATTAGGTGTGAATATACCCACCTCCTCCTCTCTCCCACCTGCCCGACACCTAGTGAATGTTACTACTATATGTGCACATAAGTATTGATCAGTTAATACCAATTTTGTGGTGAGTACATGTGGTGCTTGTTTTTCTATTCTTGTGATACTTCACTCGGTAGAATGGGCTCCAGCTCTATCCAGGAAAATACAAGAGGTATTAGATCACCATTGTATTGTGTGGCTGATTAGAACTCCATGGTATACATATACCACATGGGCATCTACCCAAAAGAAAAAAAGGCATTCTATAAAAAAGACATCTGCACTTGAATGTTTATAGCAGCACAATTCACAATTGCAAAAATGTCTTGCCCATTATTTTGACAGAAAGCAAAGTGTTAACATACTGAGTTTTCAAGAATGTGGAGAAACTGGTACATTCCCACATTATTAGTGGAGGTATAAAGTTTTATAATTTTAGTAAGAGCTATTCAGAAATATATTTTGAAATAAGGAATATTTATATATACAATTCTACTCTCAGATGTTATTCTTTTTTTTTTTTTTTTTTTTTGAGACAGAGTCTCGCTCTGTTGCCCGGGCTAGAGTGAGTGCCATGGCGTCAGCCTAGCTCACAGCAACCTCAAACTCCTGGGCTTAAGCGATCCTCCTGCCTCAGCCTCCCGAGTAGCTAGGACTACAGGCATACACCACCATGCCCAGATAAATTTTTCTATATATATTTTTAGTTGTCCATATAATTTCTTTCTATTTTTAGTAGAGACGTGGTCTCGCTCTTGCTCAGGCTGGTCTCGAACTCCTGAGCTCCAGCAATCCGCCTGCCTCAGCCTCCCAGAGTGCTAGGATTACAGGCGTGAGCCATCGTGCCCGGCCTCAGATGTTATTCTTTATATTTACTCACACAGCTGTGAAATAATGCATATATAAGGTTATAAATTACAGCACTGCTTATACCAACCAAATATTGTAAAATAAAACTATATTTCTATCAAATTAGTGCATCCATAGAACAAATAAAGCATAAATAAAAAAGAAAGATTATGTACATGATGTGGAACAATCTTTAAGATATATATAAAAATGCTGTAAGCATACTAATGTATAGACTATTCTACAATTTCTAAAGAAAAAGAATGAAAAGCATCTATAAGTATATGCTTTTATAACCATAAAGAATCTCCACAAGGACTTGTCAACATCATTTGGCCCTTGGAAGAGCAGCATAAATGAGAGGGGGGAATTTCAATATAGATTCTTTCTTTCCTTTTGAATTTTGAATCATATGAATTTATTTCTTGTTTCAAAAACAACTTAAGAAATAATTTCATTCTCAAAATATTAAATGTACAGTTACTGTAAGATGCAGCATTTCCTCTCCTAGGTATCTCCACAAGAGAAATTAAAAATATATCCATGCACAAATTTATATATAAATGTTTATAGCAGCATTATCTATAATAGCCAAAAACAACTGAAATGCTCACTGACTGTTGCATGGATTTAAAAAAATGTAGCATGTCCACACAACGGCATATGATTCAGCAATGAAAGGTAATGAAGGACTGAGATTAATAAAAATGCGGTTGAGCCTCAAAAATAAAATCTGCTAAGTGACAGGAGCCTGTCATAAAAGACTACATATTATATGATCCCATTTATATGGAATTTAGGGCTAGGGGGAGAAGAAAAAGGGGAATGATTGCTAATGGATACAAAGTTTCTTTTGGGGATAATGATAATGTTCTAAAATTAGATTATGGAGATGGTTCCACAACCCTCTAAATATACTGAAAACTATGGGTCATTGAATTGCACAATCAAGTGAACTTTATGGTATGTGAATTATATCTCAAAGCTGTTCAAAATGAGTAAATGTAAAACTTCAATATTGTTTACAGGATAAAGACATTTGTTCATTCAAAAACTGTTTTAGGACAGAGTCTGTGCCAAGCACCGTGTTAGTGACTTAGGATAAACAATAACTGAGACATCACATCTGTCCTAGAAGGGATAACTGCCAAAAGAGGGAGAAAAGCAGGTGCACACATAATATAAAGGTACATTAAAAGTTCCATAACAAAAGAACATACACAATACTTGGAAGCACAGAATAAGTAAAACTTCCTGGAAACGCTGGAGAAGGCTTTATAAAAGGAGGTAACATTTGAACTTTCCTGAAAGTATTAGAATTTTTCCAGGTATCAAGCAAATGGTGAGGGAATTTAATGTAAGATCATGAAGGCTTGAAAGTCTAAAAACATAATGGCCTCTTGGAATTTCAGTGTAAATAGAGGCCTGGGGAGAGTGATGGCAGTAGGGCCTCTGTGGTAGATGGGAGCCAGGTTGTGAAGGGCCTGAGCACTTTGTTGAGATGGAAAAGCTTCATTTGGTGTGAAATAGGGTATTATGGGAATCACCTGGTTTTTTGTTTTGTTTTGTTTTTTAAGCAATTTCTTTCAGGCAGTGTGAAGAAGAAATTAGAAAGAAGTGAGATTAAAAGGTATGGGGACCATAGAAGAAGCTATTCTATTATGATCTGAGGAAACAACAGGATCTGATCAAGATAATGCAAAAGGGATGCAGCAGTTAGATTTGGATGACATTTCAACAGTAGAAAAAGACTTGATAATTCACCAAAAGTGTGTAGAGGGAAAAGAATGGCAATTCAAGTGTCTGGATCAAAGCGTTCCAGTTTGAAGAGGTGATAATGGTGGGGTTACCGAAGAAAATGAGTATAGAAAATTCACCGTCCTTTTTTTTGGTTGGATTTTTTTTTTTTTTTAATTTTTAATTTTTTTATTTCAGCATATTACGGGGGTACAAATGTTTCTAATTATCAGGGAAATGCCAATCAAAACCACAATGAGATATCACTTATCTCCAGTGAGAATGGCCTTTATCAAAATGTCTCAAAATAATAAACGTTGGCGTGGATGCAGAGAGATAGGAACACTCCTACACTGCTGGTGGGACTGCAATTCACCATTCTTGTATCTTCACGATACCAGATGTTTTGACCATTCTAGGTACTCCAAGTTTTAATAAATGGATGACTGAATAAAGGCATTACCATACTAAATAAAGGCTCCTACCATACTACTTTGCAGGTTTCTGTGTATATAATATTATAATTTTATGTAAGTGAATGTTGATAATTAAATGGCTTTTTCATTGAGTAGTATTTTATATTCGGGGAAATCTGCCTGAATATCCAAGAAGTAAAGAGTAATGAGAAGAGCTGCTTTCACAGTTTCTTCTGGTCTCAATCTAGTTTTCTACTCAGGGTCTCTGCTTCTATTCCTACTCTCTTCCATAACCAAGTCATCCTGGATGTCAGTGTCCGTTTATACATCTGTTATGCACTTCTTTTCACATCTTTCTTCAAGACCATGTGTTGTTTTCCTATCGTTTACTGAATTGAAACTTCTCCACTTTTATTCATAAGCTGGCTCGTTTTTCTCTTTCCATTTCCCATAAGGATAGCTGTTTGTAACTGACTGACCCTCGTGCCTATTGCATATACAAACTGTTCCAACCCTTGTTTGTGCGTTTGGGGCCATGTTACTATTCTGGAATGCACATCTCTAATCTTATTCAGAGTCCATTTCATGTTTATGTCTTCCACTAGGAGATGGATTAGGAAGGCTGAATTTCTAAGAGACTAAATATAGCACATACCACATGATTTATCATTTAGTGAATACTATCTTTTGTTGTTACTTATTGTTTTTCTCTATTTTATTTCCTCAAATAGATTGTAAGTTCTTTTAGCCTAAGGCTATTTCCAGTTGCTAGTAGGTCATCACTTTTAAAGTGAAATTATGTGTTGTATATTTTAAACATTTTATTTTAAAGCTTATATTCTTGGGTTTTCAAATAAAACTACATGATACTTTTCTAAGTGCCAGAACTGTTATTGTACATAAGAGACCTAAGTTTCGCCTCATTCAAAACATAGCAGGATACCTTTTCTTGTCTCGGAAACCTTTATAATTCTAGCTGGTACTTCCCATATCATGCAGTGCAAACGTAGGTAAATTGCATGGTAGGTAAAAGCTGCCATGGTGTTACCCACCACAGGAAGTAGTAGAAAGGGAGTGTTAGTGGAAAGTTAGTGGAGAGCTCAGTAGGAAAAGGAACACATGAAAACAATATGCTGGTTATTATCAATAGTTAAAATCAACTGGATGGCAAGTGTTCCCATTTAAAATCAATCAATGGATGCCAAAATAGCTTAGTCAGCATGAACCATTGATATTTGCAGATTTTATTCATTCCAACTCTGGTATAGAATTGGGCAGGGAATGATACTGAATAGGCTTCAGGAAATGGCACAACCTTTATCTCATTTATAGACCTTATATCCCTGTTGCTTTGAAATATATCACACTACCAGGAGAAAAGATAGTAAATAGCAAAAGAACACAATTTTTAACTCAAAATACACGTGCAATTCCTCATTATATGACATTATAGAGTCATGAGATCCAAGAGTTGAGGGGAGTGTATTTCAATGACCTGCTCACTCCATTATAATTCTGGCAGAAGTTACTGCTTAAGAGGATACGGGCAGAGAATTCATCAACCTATAAGGTAGCCTATCCCATTTTTAATGGCTTTTTTCCTAGGGAACAAAATAAACTTTAACAAGCTAGAAAATTTCTGGTGCTTCCATCAGCCTCTTTGGGACTTTGACCTCATCTCCAAATACTCCCAGTCATTCTTGTAAATCTTCAGAAATTAACATGAATATGTTCTGAGGACTCTTTTTTGCAGCTACAATGTTACAGTCAACATTCTCCTTTCTTGCTCTGGCGTCCCATATTGGCATCCAAAGCTATGGTGGACATCAAATGTAGGAGCATTTGATGGCACTTACAACACTCCAGAGACTGAGTAGAGGGCAACCAGAGTGACAGATGACAGGAAACACTCATAACCACCTCTTTGTTCTATTTGCAACATTTCTTTGTAATTGTTGATTTATTGCAAGGCTTTTCACAGTAAGGTATAAGATGCTTGAGAGCAAAAATCATGATTTATTTTATTTGGATTGCAAATATTTGTTGAAAGAATGAGCAAATTTAAGCATCCATCCACAGCCAAAATTTCCAATATTGACTTTTATTTGGATGAGATCTTTTCTTGGAGAAAGCTGTCTCATCAAACATATAAGTGGACATCTTACAGTCTAGCTTTTTATGGACATGTGCAACTCAAGTTTAGGGTGAAGACTATTTAGGCATAAGGTGGAATACATTAGATTTATAAGTTAGTTTTGGTATGAAATGAAACTATCTCCCATGGGCCTACTTCAGCCTAGTGAAACTAAACAAAATAAAACTCCTCCCCTTGCAGGGAAAGGAGAGTGGTGTTAGGGCTTCAAACATACAGCTTCATGAACACTTTCAAGTTAAATTTTAAAGAGACTTGGAAAAATAGCTGTCAATAACTCCATTACTTGGAGAAAAAAAGTAAAGATGCTAAGAGCTGCTACTTTTTTAGCTTTTATAAAGTACAGAGTTGTTTTCATGCTGGGAGCAGGAAGCTAGGAGCAAAATCTCGGGAAGCAGAGATCTTGGAGAGGGAGATGTCAAGAAGATGTGAAGCATTCATTTATGCATTAGCTGCAGAATATTTATTGACTAAGGGCAAGGCACCATGACAGATGCTGACAGCAGTAAACTGGATGGACAAATGCTCCTGACCCTAAGAAGATGTGGTCTAATAGAGGACAGGCAAAAAGTTACAATTACTCAAATTATCAATGATAATTGTGATAAGTACAGAAGTTATCATATGCTAACCTAACAATTTCAACCCAAATAATCATTAGGACTGGAGGGGCTGGGGTATAGGAGAGGTATCATGTCAAGAAACATTTTAGATCAATAGAAAATGGAATTCTAGGAGATATTAAGGAACACTGAAATGTTCTTTCCTACATTTCTTACCACTTGAGACTAAATTAACTTTTTTTAATCTTCAGCTGTATGGTTAAGATACTTTGCATATTCATTTCATTTTAACACCATTCTGTGAAAAAGATGAAATTATTATCATTCACAGGGATAAAGTGATTAAAATATTTGTAGGTGAGCGTGGATGATGGGCACAAGTAACTTAAATATGGTAATAGTAGTACCTCCCTGATATTCATTTACCATTTACACAACACTTTTAGGAGAAATTTCAGACACCAGCCCATAGTCATACAGCTAAATGGCAGTCAGGAATCAGACTCAACTCTGCATTGTTTTGTGGTTTCTTTGTGTTGGGTTTCTATGTTCTCTTATATTTCATTGAGCTTCCTTATAATCCGTATTTGGCATCCTTCATCTGTCATTTTAATCTTTTCATTTTGGTTGATATCCATTGGTAAGGAGTTACTGTTTTCTTTTGGGTGTGTCTTTTCACTCTGATATTTCATGTTTCCAGAGTTCCTTCACTGATTCCTTCTCATCTGAACTCTCAGTTGAGACCTGGAGGTGCTAGGTCCAGCTTATGGGCCTGTCTCTGGGTCTCCGAAGATCGATCCCTGAGCATGCCAGGGAGAAGAGTGCTGGTCCTGAGTTGCCTATGGGGTGTTCAGCAGGTTTAATGTACCTCGAAGGTTACCCCTGACCTGCAGTCTTTACCTCTTCCCAGCAGTGTGTAGTGAGTTAAGTCCCCCAGCTTACTCTTGGTGATGGTGGGTAGTACTTGTGAGTGTGAATCAGCCACACCCTGTTTGCTTGAGTTGTAAGATGCTACGAGGAGCCATGTCGCTGTTCTCCCTGCCATTGGTTGATGGTTGTGTGATAAAGCCGGCTGCAGAGATGTTCTTTTGTGTCCGTGGTAGACTCTGGTCACCCAAGTGGAGTGCAATTCTGTTGTGTCTGCTTCACTTTCCTTTTAAAAATTATTTTTTTGTTGTTGAGTCACATTGTCCTAGATTTCAATTATTATCATTGTTGTTGTAATTTGGAAACTCAGAAATGTTAGATCACTAATGTAAACCCTTTGTCTTAAAGAGGAAATTGGAATTCAGAGAGATAATATGACTTGTTCAGAATCTTACTGAGATTAGAACCAAGTTGTCAAAATTTGGAAGAAGTACTATAGATTATATGATTATTACATATATTCAAGCAAATGATTTGTATCCTAGTGAAAAGGCAATTTTTTTTCTGGAAATTTTATTATTAGAGGCCCTTAGGAAAAGGTTTGGAGAGATCTTTACGTATGAAAATGATACCACCTAGTGAGCATCTGCAATACTTAATGAAAACTCCCCCAAACTCAGGGATTAAAGCCTCTGATTTATTCACCTAAAGTTTTTCATCATGTATAAACTTATAGGTTATTTTCAGTAGCAAAAATGATTCATTTACAAATGTGGAATTTTATGTGAAAAAATAGGTTTTATTTATGGATTTCTTTTTTGCATATTATAAAATATATCTGTTGAATTGAGTTTTTAAGATCTATTATTATAATGTTCATTTGTTGTGAGTGAATTTTTTTAAATTGTATTTGACATTGTACCTAGTTAAGTACTTGTTTTCAGCTTTTAGCATAATAAGCAATATGTGCTATCATAGCTTCAATTTTCCTGCCAAGCAGAGAGTGACAGCTGTGTGGCAATATGTAATACATATTTTCATCTACAGATAAATTGGAAGGAAGGAAAAACAGCTTCTGGGTGGGCAGGTCACCATCATTTAAATGAATCGTTAAAATTATATTTTTCCCTAGAAACAAAAATGTAATTGCTTTTCTGATTAGATGCACACTGGAAGGCTTTATTTATATTATTGTAACATATTTTCTCTCAACTTACAACTTTCCAAAGATTCTTTGGATTTTTTTTTTTTTCATTTTTCTTACTCTTCTCCATTCAAGCAATGTGCACTTATTTCTTAGTAGAGCTTCGTGAAGGACTTTGTTCAGTACATAGCATTGTCCAAGAGACCTTGATCTTCCGCATTCATCTTACTGGCAATGAGGGAATCGAAGCTCTACATAGACTGCCACTTAAGGAAGGTTCTCATGCTCATCTTGATAGAGGAGAGATTACCGCTCCAGGCTTGGTATTTAAATGTGCTATAGTTTTACTCAATTTCAAAGGGAAATAAATATCATTTATCTATTACTTTTTTCATTTTATAATTTTATATTTTACTGCTAATTGTAATACATTTGCCCATCTCCAAGATGGCATAAGAGTGCCTTAAATATATTTCCAAATTATGTTTCAGTGTTGCTGCATAAAGCTTAAAACTCTCTCACCAATATTTTATCTAGAAATATATGGCTTATAAAGATGTGGTATTCATATGATGATTTGCATGAATAGCAAACAAAGAGGAAATTTTAATCTCTAGCTTTTCCTGCTTTCAATTTGCTTGCATGTAAGTGATAATTTGGTATTTTATGTGCTGGCATGTCTTTATTCTGAAACTTCCAAAAGGTTATCATGGGTAATAATATGCGAAAGCTGTCACTTACTAAAACAGCACAACTATTCATGAGTTCTTTGATACTCTGAGTAAATTTAATTCCACTTTGGACTTCAATGATGTCATTTACAATTAAAAGACTATTAGAGAAATAATTTTATTATCTCTGGGTGATCATTACTACAGTATTTAGGCCTATCAAACTAATCACATATTTAAGGGCATTAGAGAGGGGGGAAAAAAAGCTAAGTACTTACTATATTTTCAGAGTTTATTTAGGATTTGAGAATTTTATTGGTTCAGAGTTGATAATAGTTTCTGTTGTCCCCTAAGACAACAAGTTAACTTTCTACATGAAGTTTAATTAGCATAGTCTAACTTTCTGGCTGCAGCAATATACTACGAGTGCTTTCGTTCTATGCTAATATGATGATTTAATAAACATTTTGGACCATCTTTTCCCCAAGTAATATTTCATAGGTCTTTGTTTAGAGGATTCAGATATGGATCTGTATCTCTTTTGTATGTGCTTCTTAATGTATGCCCCTTTAAGATTTTTTCTTCCTTTTGAAGTTTGCACCAAACAATACCACTAATACCGCTAATACCACTGTCTCCCCCAAATCATTACCCTTACCAGTAGCTGATAGAACAGTCTCTAAATTTTCTTAATAACCCAGCATGGGAATCCTTGTTTTCCTCTCTATCAAGTTATATTTGTGAACCCTAAGAATGCAACACCCAGGTGGTTTTTTCTAGCTTACTGCTGTCCATTCTTAAGCTACTTTTATTTATTGGTTACCACAACAGCTATCAATTGGAGTCTCCACTGCCTCTGTTTCCCTCAGGTTCAGCCATGTCCTATAGATAATAATTGTCCATAATGGTCATATTTCTAAGTTATTGCCTTCTGAAAATTACCTGTATGACCATTGTTTTGATTTGAGTTACCCTGTCTTAGGTCAGATTCCCTGGGAAATAGACCCTGAAGCACACTTTGCATTCAAGCCACTTACAGGGGAGTCCTCTGGTGAACAGCATCTATGAGGGAGTGAGGACCATGCACCTGGGCAGAGAAGTCAAATTGAGATGCAGGTGCAAAAAAGGCTTCACCCAACCCCACAGATTGCTGTGAAGCTAAAATGGCCATTCAAACACATCTCTCATTGAATCAGTGGGATCCACTTGGTCCCCCTCATCGACAAGTTATGGATGTGAGCTACAGGCTCCACTGGTGGAAGAGCCACCTCTCTGGTCAAGAGCCAGTCTAGGGAGAAATACCGAACTGTGCTTCAGTATCATCCAATACTTATACAGCTGAGGCAACGAAGGCCTCTGCCTCCGAAGGGGGAGCTGTGTGGCGTACCAAAGAATCCACAAAACCATGTCCTCCTTGCTTTTTTTTTTTCCTTTTTCCACCTGAAAGTAATATTTTTTTCTCTCTCTCTTTCTCTCACTCTCTGTATTTCTTTGTCTTCCCTCCTCACAGAGGATATATTCATTGTATTTGTTACTGTCATGCACACAGAAAGTTAACTCTTTTTAAAAATGCCTAGTAGAAAGAATGTCCTATAGACTTTTCCTCATAATTCAGCTATAAAGAAAAGAAAAACAAAAACAGTATTTTATGCATAGATAGAGCCATGAGAGATATAATTTGGAATTTAATCACTATTTCATCTACCGATTATTTCTGAACATTGTCTGCACTGGGATATTGCAGAAATATTACCATCTTTGCTTGGGTTATCTTGGGACAGATGGCCAGCTCCTGATCACCATGAGGAGGTGATTACCACCTCTCTCATAGCATCTGCTGCTATTATGCTATTCATTCAGAATATGAAAGTAAAAATTAGATGTAGCAAAAGTAGAAGCAAAAGAGGAACTTCTTGATGAGCAAGGCCTCTTCATCTCCATGCCTCATCAGACCCTTTTAGGAGAGCTTGCAACATCAAATACTTCTAATAATGACTAAACTTCATTTATACAAAAATAAATCTGAAAATTTTAATGCAAATCTTCTAGTAACAACAAATGATGATTTTATAATTTGGAACAGACAATTTCTTATATGTAAAGATTTTTAACTTCACTAGCAAATATGACTGAATTCACTATAGTTTTGTTAGAGTTCATTAACTTATAGAATTAGAGGTACTTGATTAATGTCTCTTTCCATTGTTACACTGCCACAAAATCATATCACATAGAAGAACATCTGCTTAGCTCATCATCAGTGCTCTTATATCATTTCACAACTTCAGAATTTTATTTTGATTGCCTACATTTGCTATAAATTTATTTCCAATTAATTGTCTCTTCCTTCAGTAAATATAAATAAATAATAATCATTAGGATGCTATAGTTTCCCCTCTAGGATATATATAACATTCTTACTTAGAACTCCATAGCTTATCATAATTTCCTTCATTGATTAAGGTCATATTAAAAGAAAAAATGTCTTTCTTATCTGTGAGTTCATTCATTCATTCAGAAACATTTTGGAGCTGCTGTTGTGTACATGAGGGATACAAAGATTAATAAGTTGCATTTTTTTCTCTCAAAATTCTCACAAGTATATGGCAGATATATATAAGCTAGTCTAATACAATTGGAAAATGTTCTCTGGAACTGTGAGCAGTGCTGTTGGGAACAGTGAAAACAGAACTAATTACTACTTTTATTATTTCAAAATATTACGGGGGGTACAAATGTTTTTGGTTAATGTATCAATTTTATTATGCTTGAGTCCAGATTATAAGTGTGCCCATCATCCATATAGTGTTCATTGTACCTGTTAGGTAGGTTTTTGCCCATCCCCTCCTCACCATATCCCTTCCCCCTGTTTGATTTCCACTAAGTTTTACTTCCCTCTGTGCACATGGGTTCTAACCCATGTGCCCATCAATTCATGAGTGGATTATCAGACAAATTCTTAACAGAGGATTTAATGAAGGAGTCATATTTGAGCTTATGAGCCTGATTTCTGATCATCACTGTGAGCATGCATGAAAAAGACTTCCAATATAGCTGGAAAATAGGGTATATGGTGGGTAGCAGAACTTGATAAGGACAAAAATTAAATTCAGACATCAGAGGGCCTTAAAATAATTTTTCCCTATATTTAATGGATAGATATTTAAGAATTTTTGTTTGTTTTGTTTTTGTTTTTGAGAAAGACAGTGACTTAAACCTCTTTATTTCAGAAAGGAAGTTTTGGTCATATTACAGAGAACAGATTATCATCAGGAGACTAAACAGGAGGCAATATAAATAATCAAAGGATGAAAGTGTTAAACTAAGAATGAAGGCAAGAGAAACTATGAGAGATAATTACGACGAGGTAAATGGAAAAAATATAGGAGAGGAGAAGTGGGGAATTATTGGAGTCAATGGTGATGAAGTAACTAATATAAACTATGCAGGAGAAGGAACTGAGAATGACTGGAAACATTAATGCACTTTAAAAATGTTGTCACCTTCAACATGACTTTGACACAACTAGATATGTTTGTTCTATATAAAGTTGGAAATTTGCAGCTGTAACTCAGCATTATAAGTATCAAGGCTTCAGCTGCAGTCATTGAATTTGATGAAAATGCCCAGAGAGGTAGGGAAGAAGAGAATAGAGAGAAGAGTTGAAGATTCATTGTATCATGTTTTTCCTGGGTGCGTGTCCCTTTAAGTATCTATAGTCATTGCCTACCTTCATTTAACATTATGCTCAAAGTAATTTTTTTTTCCATATTGTTAAAGAATGAAAGGCCTTCTGGGATGTTGGAGTTAAGTATATTTGGGGGGGCACAAATAACATATTTGATAAGTTATTGAAACATTCCGATGTCTTGCAAAAGGTACTTTTGAACAGAATCACCATTCTATTGTCTGACTGCCTAAAAGCAAATCATAGTACTTATGGTCTAGTTTCAAAGATGATAATTATATAAAGAGTTTTTGAGTTTGGGCCAAAAGGCAAACACAAGATGAATCAGCATTAGAACTTTTCTTCTTAATTTCCTTTAATACTTAAGAAGGATTTTTCTACAGCGAGAGCATATAGTGACAAAGGAAGAAAAAATCTAGGAGGCAGATTGTTTGCATGTATCCACTTTAAAACGATGACTAATATTAAATATTGTATTTTCAATTAGAAAATCATGCTCTTATTTTACTCCCTAACGCTTTATTGAGGTATAATTCACAAATTTTAAAAAATGTATATTTGTGTAATATATGTTTTGATATATATATACACATTATTAAATGATTACCACAATCAAGATAATTAACATATCTGTCACCTCACATAGTTATATTTGTGTGAGTGTGGCACAGATAAGATCTCTCTTAGCAATTTTCAAGAATACAATACAGTGTTATCAGTTATGGTCACCATGCTGTACAGTAGATCTCCACAACTTATTCATGCTAACTGAAACTTTGTACCCTTTGTCTAACATCCCCCCATTCTCCCTCTGGCCTCATGCCACTGGCAATCACCATTCTACTCTCTGCTTCTATTAATTTTACTTTTTTATATTTCATATATAAGTGAGATCATGCAGATTTTGTCTTTCTGTGCCTGGCTTATTTTACTTAGCATAATGTTCTCCAAGTTCATTCATGTTGTTGCAAATGACAGGATTCCCTTCTTTTTTTTTTTTCAGGCTGAATGGTCCTCCATTGTGTATATTTGTTACGTTTTCTTCATATGTTCATCAGCTGATGAACACTTAGGTTGATTCCATATCTTGACTATTGTGAATAGTGCTACAATGAATGTGGGACTGTAGATACTTCTTCAAAATACTGATTTCATTTCCTTTGGATATATTTAGAAATGGGATTATTAGATCATATGGTAGCTTTATTTTAATTTTTTGAGGAATCTTTGTACTGTTTTCCATAATAGCTATACAAATGTACATTCCTTCCAACAGTGTACAAGAATTCCCTTTTCTCCACATCCTTGCCAACATTTATCTTTTGCCTTTTTGTTAATAGTCATCCTAACAAGTGTGAAGTGATATCACTGTGATTTTAATTGTGTTTTCCTGATGATTAGAGATATTGAGATTAGGATCCAGTTTCATTCTTCTACATGTGGACATCCAGTTTTCCCAGTACCATTTATTAAAAACACTGTCTTTTCTCCATTTTGTGTTTTTGGCTCCTCTGCAAAGATCAATTGACCATAAATGAATGGATTTATTTCTGGCCTCTCTGTTCTGTTCCATTGGTCTATAGGTAGGTTTTTATGCCAATACCATGCTGCTTTGATTACTTTAGCTTCAAATCAATGTTGTGAGCATGAGTATGTTTGTTTGCAACTGACTATACATCTAAATCTCACAAGATTCCTTACACTAGAAATTAATATGGCCATAGAAAGAAACCAAGTATTAGAGGTATGGTGCAGCATAATTAGTCTTAAAAAGTAAATCAAAATGTATTCCTTACATATGGTAGTTACTTTGTATAAAAAGAACTCTGTATTATTTATTATTATACTCAGCTCCTTTAGTGTTTGACATAGGATAGGAGTACAATGCATATCTATTTAAAAATTTCCATTGATAGGAGAATTACATTTTTTAAACTTCATTTTGATCTTCAAATACTATATCAAGTAATTAGGCTACTAAGAGCTCAAATTCATTAATTTGAATAAAATCATCAAATGACTATGCCAAATTAAGAATTAATTTTAATTTACTGTGACCAGAGCAATTTTATACACAAAGGATTATTTCAAAGTCTTCTGGTTCTTTGGAACCTATTTCAGAGTACCTGTCAACTTCTAATTCAGAATGCTGGACACTCAGTGTGTATATTCCTAAGAAATGCACTGAAACATCGCTTGCCTTCTCTCATACTTATGCTCTCTGGTTCAGTTCTGAAACACTTTCAATTATAAATATTCTAGAATAAGAATTTCTTTTAGTTGAAAAATACCCTAAAAGCTACCTGGTCCAATCAACTACCTAATGTGTACAGTACATTTGGCAAATGTTCATTTAACCTATGCTTAAACCTTCCAGACACTGTTAATTCCCTGTCTTTTGAAGTATCCTACTATAAAGATTTTATCTAACATAAATCTTCTTTTGTCTAGTCTTAACACATTAGTTCCTTTCTTTGGAAAGTGGTTTCCAGTTTCCTCACCATATATTCATTTCAATTTGAGTACCTGCTAGGATCCTTCTGTTTTACACTTAAAACACATATGTTTTAGAATCATACAAATGTGGCTTAAAATCCTGTTGCCAGGCAATAGGACCCATGATTTTGGGAAAATTGCTTAACTTCCCTAACATTCAATTTGCTCATCTGTAAAATAGTCCTAGCAACAAATATAGAGGTTGTTGTGAAAATTAAATTAAAATGTGTCTAAATTATTCCATAGAATACCCTAGTAGTTTAATACATTTTCATTTCCTTATTTGACTTCCCATGTTTACTAGCAGATCAATACTATCTCTCCTCAGTTACTCTAGATGTTACTAAGTATTACAATGCTCGTTGGCAATCTCACTGTGCTATTTATTCACAAGGCCTTAGCAAGAAAAAATTAAGTCATTTTTATACTAGAAATCCCAGTCTTCATATCAATACTATACATTCATTTGGCCCCAGTTTGTTAAGCCATCCTTTGGAAATTTATTCATTCACCCAAATTTGTCTTCTGTCCAATTTGATAATCACTCCCTCGGAATCTGTGATAAAACACTGAAAGTAGGAGGGAAACAGACCCAGGCCAGGATATTATGAAACTATGCACTAACCCATTACCATGCACCTCTCATTCATATGCCCACATCCAGTCTATCTTACTTTACTAGGATCTAAAAGACATTTCTGTAGCTACATGTTGCCTACAAAGATATTACGAGGGAAAACTGAACAAATGCCATGATAAAATACATAGAGTGATTCTACCTGGTGATGCCTCTGGGTGCAGGTCAGTCAGGGTCATCAACTAGTGAGACAGGTGGCAGTGACATCATGAAGACCAGGAGCAATAAAAAAAAGCTGACCCCAGACCAAAGTTTTAATGAAGTATCAAAAGTCAAAGCCAGAGAAATTTAGAGCACTGACTAAAAGAGCAGAGCTAAAATTCAAGGACACATCTAGTAGCTGCCAAAAAAAAAAAAAAAAAAAAAATGGAATGGAAGAAGATTGAGAGAGGAAAACAGGAGAATTCTGAATGATCATTATAAATGGAGAGAAATGGAAGTATTTTTGCTTTGCCTCTGAAAATGGAGTTAGCTGAACTTATGAAAAGGTCAGAAAGGAACTTATGTACAGTTACCTATTTTTTAATTTTTTATCTTACTTTTAAGGGGGGCAGGGGAGTGTCTAATATGTCAAATGGTTTATGGTAAACCCATGTTGGATGCTTGTGGTTTTTTTTTTTTTTTTCCCCCTTCTCCTGCAGAAACTGTTAAACATTCATTTATAGTATGTAATTTCATTCAGGATCGATTTGAAATCAGTTTAAAAAATTGACTCCTTTCTCCCCTTTTGAATGCTGAGACTCATTTCCTCACTTCCATGTTGCGACCTTGTTCCCAATCCCATTATTTCTTAAAAATAATTGATAAAACCACATGCAATTCTTGTAACACTAGGATGTGTCAGAAAACTTGAACTAAAGTAGAACAGTTAGATGTCTTCTCATGATCCGTTTCCCATTTGGAGTTCAAATTCCTTTTTTTGTCTATGTATCTGATATCTCTCTTTGAATCAGAATTTTTTCTTTCTACTACTGATGGGAAAAATATGAATTTAGGTGCTTAACTTTGTTTGCATTTCATAAAAATTAAGGCTTTGATGAAGTAATATCCTATTTTTAGTTATAAATTGCATGATTTAAAAGTAAAACATAACATGGTTCTATTTTTTTCCTAAAAACAGTAATTCTTCTTAGAAACTGGATACAGGTAAGTTTTATAAAAGTCAATATGCAAATGTTACATGTTTTTACAAAAAAGTTTATACAACTTTGTGTAGATTCTTGTACTGAACAATAACCTACATTTCCATGATTAAGGAAGTATAGAATCTTAAAAATTAAAAACTTTCCTGGTAATTTAGAAAGACTAGTTGATAATGAATGGACTCAAATCTGCTAACATGAGAAATAGGTTTAAACATGAAATGTCTTGGTTAAAAAAAAAAAAAAAACATGGTTCCTTAAAAAAGTTTTATTAATTGCCATGTATATGTTTTAAAAAATGCCTGGGTTTCACTGGAATTTTGTCTCATAGCTTATTTTTAAGATGATCAAAAAATTTCAAAATGTGTTTAAATAACATTATTTTCTAGATCATAACACCTTGACCTTGTTTTTTGGTGGGATGTGTGAATACAATGATTAATTGTTTTTCCCCCTACAAACCAAGCAAATAGAACTTTTAGTACTCACACTATATTAAAAAGTAAGTATAAACATATCATATTAGGTTGGCCCAAAATAATGTTATAGTGTAAATAAAAGTAAACACTGATTTCTAAATAACATTTAATATGTGAAAGATAGAATTAATCTAATATTGAGATGATAAATACCTCTTAATCTTTATTACTTTGAAATTGTATAATTGACAAAACAGGTTCAGAAATGTTATATCCTACCAGGACTGCACAGCTCTTGGGAGGGAAGGGAGTTAAACCAAAGTCCATATTCTTTTCAGTATAATAACCTGCTTCAAATAGAAGATACATTGCTTTCCCTCTTCCCATTGTCTCCTAAAGTGCAAAGCCTGGTGCTATCACCCAACCTCACAATATTCTAAGGAAGCAGTTTCCAGTTATTTGGAAATGTTAATCCCTCAGAGAATCTGATTAAAAACCATGTGTCCTTGCTCCAGAAAAATATAGAAATGCACATTCATGAGCTGGATTTAAGTGTTGGCCAGCTGGGCAGTCTGAGGTGCTAGTCTAAGAGTAGCACTAAAATACCACTAGAATATTTGAGACAAGGAAGACTGTCTGACAGGAATTTTTCATAGTGATACTCTTGTATGTAGCTGGATGTTTTATTTTGATAAGATTCTTGGGGAGAGAGAGGTGAACTCAAAGATTAGGACCACCTCTAACTCACATGACACTCTAAGGCACATCCTTGCTTCCGGGTGGACCCTGTTGGGCAGCATCAGAATGCAAATACAAATGGGTCTTACAGCCCAGTTATCCCCTTGGCTGTGTGCCTTTGTTACCATATCACAGAGATAGTGCTCAAAGGCACAAGATGTAAGGAGATGTAACTGCTTTCCCAAGAGGTTGGATTCAGTTAACAGCAAGGTTATTGCAAGGATCATGGTAGTGTAGGGCTACAATCCAGGACAGAAGATAAAGGATGAGTGTTACTGCTAGTGCCCCATTTCTTTACTTTCCCTAAAGAAAAGTGAACTACTCCAGCTCTAAAACAAATGCTGAACAGATATATTGAGCATATATTGAAGAATACCAAATCACCGACCTACTCTACTTTTCAAACTGTCTGCGATGCTTAGGTGTTTTGATCTGCCTCTGCATACAGATTAAACATTTTCTATACATTTTCAGGGATTTTATAACCACTTGATGGTTATAGATGTTACCACATATTTTTTCATTAATTATTCAATGAAAATATAGTATGCTATAAACGAAAACTATTTCCAGATACAACCTTAATAACAAGTACAGTAGAATAATTTGCATATTTGATAATATTAGATTTAGGTTATAATCTAAAATTTACTATAATATCATGAAGTTATAATATGTCTTTAAAAAAATAAAGAATAGAAACTTCACTTTAGTACTTTTTCATTTGAACTATTCTGAACTGCTTCTCTTATGTCACCAAGTGTTGTGCTTAATGGAGAAATCAGCTTGAATTTTGTGCCTATATACTTTAACAATATCATCTCACTGACACATAGTCTAAAACAAAACGCCTATGGTTTTCAATTGAATTTACACATATTTTTTAGAAATCAGAGTGTTTTAATGTATTTTAGAATCACCTGCTGTTATACATCATGTTGATTTGGTAAGCATGGAAATCAATTGATTTTATGTGTTCCAATTTTCCACTGAGTGGTTAATCCTTTTATAAACCAAAATGTATTTTAGTGGGAAGAAAGAAAACACTACAAGTATCTTTAGGCTGATAAAATTCTCCTGGCATTAGAGAAATTGGGTAATTCATTATGAGCTTGTACACATTTCATTGCTGAACACCTACAAATGATAAAAAACTGAAAGATTTTAAGAGAGTGTATCATCCAGATAATGTGTTTTTGGCACCAAGAGCCTTAAAAGCCACTTATGAACAGTGTTAATTGTATGAAATTCTTTATATACAAGCCCGTGAAAGTGAAAAATCCATAATCTAACTGTATGGTTAAAATATAAATATATATATGTATAAAATATGATATATTGATAAAGCAAATCCTGCTATTTTATGAAAAATAAAATGGATGATGTTACTTGATGTTGTAGAGTTTGAAAAAATACGTATAACACTACCTTGTTTATATTTTTATATAAAAAGCATTGTCATTATGTATATGCAGATTGCTTCCCAGAATATTCTTGTTTTGTCTGATTTAGAAATAGCTATAAGCTATGCTACTTTTACTTGTTATCAAAAGGGATACTAATATATGCAATTTTCATTTAGTCATTTATCCAACAGTAAATGCCAATCACCAATTAGGTACAAATCCACAAATCCACAAATCCAACTATTTGTGATAGTTTTAAAATGTAAGATAATAGCACGTAGCGATACCATTAGTTGTGCTAATACTTGAGTTGCATTCAAACACTCCTCTCTTTAAAAATTAAGTAATGCATTATAAAAATGTACATGTGCTTCTATATGTTTCCACAGTTAATTATTTGTGTATATGATAGCCTAGCTTTTCATCTTTTTTCTTTCTTTGTATACTAGTACTCCAAGTAAGGAGTTCAGTCAGCCGTAAGCAGCATTTTAGTTTTGGCTGTGTAATACTTGGGATTTATCGCCATCAGCACTTTCCCTTCTCTTAAACTTAGCAACACATGAGATATTGGCCAAGCAAATAAAATACTACTTTGGAACATAGAAATTAGGGACATAGAAACCCATGGTAAGGTAGTCGTGAATCATGAAAATGTTAAACCATGTAGAGATGAGGCTGGAATAGCTGTTTTCAGACATGTGCATAATGGTTAAGTCAACAGAGTAGTCTTCAGAGAGAATCAAAAGGATAGATTGAACATATACAGAGTACGGACCAATAGACCATTTGTGGTATAGAAGAATGGTGTACAGAGTACAAAACCAATTGCTAAATTTGGGGGAAATTTTGCACTTGGGTTTACTCTAAGTGGTAGTTTGAAATCGGCCATAGTGGTACATTTACACCATAGAACTCGGCAAACACTCCACACCAGGCCTCCCCTGTCCCTGAGAGCTGGTTGTCATCCATTTAGCAGCACACACTGCCAGAGAAAAAGAAGGTGGGAGAAAGAGATGAAGAAAGAGAGATCTCCTGAGTAGTTCTTAGATCTTTGACAGTGTCCCCGTTTCCAGCTATAAATTCTTAAGAACCAGCAATGCTTTATTTCTATGGAATGCTTTCATAGCCTTCTAATTAACCAACCACATTTAAGTTATACTCAATTTTCTTAGTTCTCACCAAAAAATTCACTAATTGCTGTAATTCTAATCAATATAATTGGAAGATAAGGAAACTGAGGGTGGAAATTTATTCTATTCATGCGAAATGTCTTATATGCACATGTGCAGGTCTCTCTGTTTTTTTATTGATTCCTGTAGTTTAGATTCAGTCCCAACTAACACTGAATGCCAACCATATTGACACCATGGGGAGACCCTTTTTCCATATGCATTTTGATGTTAATCTGATCATCACCAAGAGGAAATTTAGAGAGAGAGGAATACAGACAATAAATGCAGTGTCTTAAAAGATATGTGAGTGTTATATTAAGGATTCTGTGTTTTTAAGGACAGAGCTGTGGACAGTTTCAGTCATCACAGGCAGAAGGAGAAGCTGGCTTTGGCTTTGATTGATTAGAGAATCATCCTGTTTAAAAAAAAAAAGAGAGAGAGAGAGAAAGAGAAAAGAAAGAAAATGTTAACCTGGATTATCTTTCTGGATCTTTCCTAGTCTTGTTTTTCACACTATTTCCTCTAATATCTTTTAGAGTAAGGTTAATAAATATCTTGTCACAAATTACCTAAAATAGACTGGCTGTTGTACGTTATTTTGAAGGAAGGCAACCACTCTTCTTATACTTGTACCATCTCTACCCCAGCTGAGCTTCTGCATACAGATAAAATGTAAAATTCAGTGATTCTGAGACAATCCCACTGATCTTGGCAAGATGTATGCAGAAATGTGTGCTTAACTCTAGGAGTTACTAAAACTCAGTAGCTGCTGGAGGGCTTGCTTCAAACTGTCTTTAGTAGCCTCAGAAATTTGAAGGTTAGGTATCAAATGCCAGCAAGGGGTAAGAGCACTTCCAGATCTATCTTTTGACTTGCTGGAAGCATCCTTACTTAAATACAGTAACTGACCTACTTTTTAAAGGGTTTGTAAATCTTAATTGGGAGTAGCTTGACCCCCCCAAGTGCCAAAGGAAGGATTTTACCTCATTAGAAGTCCAGCAGTGTTACTCAGAGAAATGCAGTATATCATAAAGGAGTCTTGCAAATGGACATGGCTTTGGCTTATCAGATTGAAAGACAAAAGAAACCAATGCCCTGCTTGTTTTGTGTTTATTTAGAAAATGCCACCAGAAGAGACCATTATTTTCCTCTATGAACTAAGAGTCTAATGATATTTTAGGGCAAGCATTAACCTTTAGCTGAGAAAGTATTTATATTGGATATATATTGAAACATGCTTCTATTGATGGCTTCAGGCATATACAGAATATAGATGGATTTTTATAGATAAAGCTCACCCAATTCAATGAGTCTATTTTTCTTTTCAGTTACACTAACATGAAGTTGAAATACTGTACTACTATATAAATAAGTAGAAATATTTCTAGAAAATTTAAGATCACATCTGTTATCACTGTATATATTTGTGCGTCTTCATTGGGTCTTCATTGAGAGGAAATGTGGAGCTGTATGATTTGTATTCTGGCTTGTGAGTAAGAATTTAAAGCAGGTTACTTTTTGGTATCTTAATTTTTCTAAATTTAGAATAGGTCCTAGATTATTCTCTCTTCTCAAAAGAAATAGAAAAATGACTGTAAAATTATCATAATCATGTGGATAAATATATAAATGATTAAAGTGAAATAAATATTTTTAGGCAATAGTACTTAAATATGTGTTTGAGTTTTAATTATAGACTGTTGACCAAATAGCTCAGAAGATAGTCTCTCTCTCTCTTTCTCTCTCTCCTCGCTTCACTGAATTTCAAACCCAGTTATAAATGCTTTCAAATTGTTTTAGAGTATTTATTTCAGTGGCAATAATGACATAATTAAATGTCATTGATGTGGTTCATCTTTGTAGAAGACTGAGAAATGGCTTCAATCAGAGGCACACATCCCAGTGTGCTTTGGTTTAGTGAATAGATTACAAAATGAGACTTATCCATGATCAAATGGCAAGAGGCTAGCATCCTAAGGCTGCGATTACAAGACAAAAGCCTATCTTCATGCAGATGTGGGATTCTCTATTACTTTAGAAGACAGCTTTTTTAGCCTTCATAGTATTTCTGGGCTCTTAAACATTTCAAAAGGCACTACAGTTTCTTTCCTTGACCCAGGCTTGAGACTTATTGATTTAGAACTGGTGGCCACAAAAACAGATTATTACTCCCACTTGATTCTAATGGCCATGGAATTGTAGTCCTCTTGTCTCAGAATCCACAACACAGCACTGACGGCTTGGAGCACAGCCCAGGAAAGCTAACTCCAGGTGTGAGGCTTCAGCCCGCATTCCCAGAGTGCAGAAGAAAACAGTAATTTTCCCACTCTGAACAGCTGTTTTAGTCTGAAAAGCAAAATAAAATATAAATTTATCCAAGATTACTTTACTTTTGGCATTAGGACAAATGACAATACACCACCACAAGACTACCTCCAAATAATTACATAAAGTGGCATAGTAAGAAATTATTACTGTATCACTACTAAACAGCTTCCTCCTAGGAATTTAGATATGCCACACCAAAAAATGACAAATTACTTCCCCATTATACTCAACTGCAACTAGGTTCTTATGGATGTTAGTTACATTTTTTCTGCTTTATACTAAGAAGCAATGGAAATCCAAAGCCTTCACCTTTGTCAAAACATATATTTGATGTAATACAGGATATCTAAATTAAATCCATCAGAACCAAAACTACCTTATATATTCAGTTCTGCTGATGTTTAAGTGATCAATATTAATTTAGTGAAAATCACTTCAGTAAGAACATAAAGAAGAGGATGGGCCAAAAGGAGGAACAGTAGAAGCAACAAAACACTTAGATCTAATTGAGAAACAAAAAAATAAAACCAAAAGAAAAGAACTGCAGAGGTGGAGAAATATTTTTTCTTCACCATCCTAGGTTCATGGCTAAGGCCCCTAAAACAAACAAACAAAATAAAACATTAACAAGAGAAAGGTATATAACTGTATTTCATAAGTTTTACACAGAAGTCTTCTTAAGGAAATGAAGCCCCCCCTCCAAAAAAAAAAAACAAAAAACAGTTAAACTTGTGTATTTTTATGCTAAGTTTGCTGACGGGTAAATAGACATGGAGAAATATAACTGGACAAAGGGGGAATGATATTATGGTAATAAACTGGGGGAACTTAGCAAGGCCTATTTGTGTTGTGTCCTTGTGTCTTTAGACATAAGGATGTTCCTTTCCTCTAGGTATAGGGAAGGCACCTTTCAATTGAAGGTCTTATGATCTGTTTCAGGGGGTGATCACGAAATCCTAAGTTTTGTGACCTACTTCATGGATAAAGGGCTGGGAGAAGATAAAAGTGACCTTTCTGCTTCTGCTGTTTTCTTAAATTCATTTAGCTTAAAATTGTCCATTTGCCAAGATGCCATATTTGAAGGTAGCACATCCTGAATCCCATCAGGATCATTCTGTAATGATCTTGGTGAAACGGTTATAAAATTCTACAAATCGATCTGCCTCTATGCTAATATGTTGGGTAATAATGCTTGATAGCTAACTTGTTGGGTGTGCAAACTTTCTAAACTCCAGACACTGAAAAAAATGTACATTTTTAGATATTTTTACATTTTCCTTTCTTCTACTACCTGAGTTTTTACACCCTCATTGGAATCACCCGGCTATAATCATTCAGAAATAATTTCCTTTATGTGTAAAAGTACAGTGGTAAAATCTGTGTTAATTAAGTGCTGTACTCTTTAAAAACAAAATTTTTCTGACACTTGTTAAAAAGGTAAGGCGGACTTTATCAGGATTATGGTAACAGGTGTAGGGATACTGCAATGGGGTTTTGCAGTAGGGGAGAGAGACGGCTTGGCTCTAAATATAACAAAGAAATGTAGGAATTTATAGCCAAGGAGCAGGGTTGGGGGCTGGTAGATGGAAAATTACCAGTCAGGTAGGATAATCCCTGCTAAACTGACCTAATAGGATTCATGCTATGAATCCTAGGTCAGGGTGATCAGATATTTCCTGAGAGACAAAAAGAAATAAATGATTTGTCAGATATTGAGACTGATCAGATATCAAAGGTGGGGGATTCTGGCTAAATTGATTTAGTAGAATTTTTGCTAAAACCGGGCTCTTGAGAACATGCTCAAAGATGGGGCTCTGGGTGGACTCAGAGGAGCCTACCTAGAGTTATATCAAGGAGATAGTCCTTGTCAGGACAAACCAAAATGGAGTTTCTGGGTCTCTCATGATCCAAATAAATATTATCTGTCCATATGAATTTTGTTCATTAAATTATTTCTCTATTTCTTTGGTGGTGATGATGGAAGTACATGGAAACTATCACTCATTTCCTAACCAACCTTTGTTATTTTCTGTCTTGGGTTATGCATATGTCTGCAGTATTCTGTGTACCCTTCCTACATCTTAACATCTCGGGTTTATTCTATTTTTCTTCATTTGTTCTCTAGTTACCATCTGTCAAATTGGATTTCACAGTTCTTGTACATATGGGTAGTTAAATCCAATTTGCTGTTATTGTAAATTGGTTTGGTCATAATTCAGACATAACCCTATTTTTATAGAATAATTTTAACTTCTTGTGTTATTAACGTCTATGTTCTATTTCATTATACAAGTATTTCCAATTGACTCACATTTAATGACTATCTTTAGTGCTATTTTTTGTCAACTTTCTGTACCAGTTAAAACATACCTATTACGTTAAACAGACTTTATAGCCTGAATTACAAAATTTTTATTCATATATATCCTAATTTATATGTTTCCTAGCCTATTGATATATCTTTCCAGTTTGACAAATTCTTTAGCCATTCTCATGCCAATATGCACATTAACTCATCTGACATTAGGGGAAAATGAAGGAATGTTGACGTGAATAATGCTGACTATGTAAAACTTCTACTAAAACTATGTCTAGTCTAGGCTACGTGTACTTTCCTAGATCTATTAAAAGTGAAAAGTATTTTATTTATTTTCCCTTGATTTCCCCTTGTTATAGCCAAACTATGTTTTTTTCCCTTGTGATAAGAGCTAAATTTGTTTCTGGGAGGATATGTTAAAGTAAAAGTTACTGTAGTTATAATTATTATAACCATCCATACATCACTTAATTTAAACAAAATGATCTTTAATCATTCAATAGTTAATTCTTCTATCATTCCATGGGGAAAAGTCAATAGTGCAGTTGATTTACACATATAAAACCCTCACACTACAATGTAGATTAAAATTGCCATAGCAAAGAAGAAAAAACTAGTATTTAGAAAAGGAGTGTTATGTAAATTAATTCCCAAATGTGTGCTTTGCTTAATTTTTAGATATGTATGGTATAAAATACACAAAAGTCTCTATTATATGAATGTATATAGTGGTATGTATGGAGACTTTAGAAATATAAATGAAAGTACTAATATATACCTAGGTTCATATAGAAATGAATTATTTGCTAGGTTGTAGATGATAGAAGATAAAAAGCAGACAGAAAGATAACATAAGCTTGTTGATATCCTCAAAGGACTGTAAAAAATAGAAATAGATCAAGGTATCCTTAGAATATTTCTTATTCATAATAATTATTAAATTGAACTATAGCGATGCAAATGTAAAATAATTGTAATATTAAGTTTTTCCTGCCAAATTCCTTAGAAAATAATGATCAAATAAAGATGAACTATTGGAACAATCTCAATTTTTATTATAATTATTTCTTGCATAATATTTGTCACAGAAATGTAATCACTTAATTTCTCCAAGAGATGACAATTTTGTGCACATGACCTTATTTACAAAAGGAAAGCTACAATTACCCAACTATAGTTGGGCATGGTGGTGCATACCTGCAGTCCCAGCTACTTGAGAGGCTGAGTCAGGAGGATTGCTTGAGCCCAGGAGTTTGAGGCTATAGTGATCTATGATCTCATCACTGAATTCCAGCCTGGGCAATAGAGTGAGACCCCATCTCTTAAACAAACAACAAACAAATAAATTAAAATGATTCAACCAAATGCCTTATGTATTATCTAGGAAACCTGCCAGGATATTTACAGAAAATAGGTAAAATCAGAAAAGTTCCCACTTAGGGCATCTGGAGTAATTAATATTCTGTTATTGCTAATAATAATAAGCAAGAAAGATTCTGCCTCGATCAAAGTGTGTGGCTGTCTGCTTGTACATTGGTGTACAAACCATGTGTTAGCAAATCATCCAGAGCTGGCAAACAACCTCTGGTCTTTTCAATCATAATCCAAGTCACCTTCCATGTTTAAAAAAACCTGGTATATCTTCTACCAAGGATTAAAGAAAAAAAAGATTAGACAAATTTAAAATGTATAAAACCTGTAAGTTATAATAATACTAGAATAATGTGATATTACCCACGTGTGAAACATCTGTGAATACCATTGTGCTAGTCAAAGAAGTTCGCCCTCAAATTAGTTTGATAATAATGAAAACAAATATATATGTATGTATTAAAATTAGTTATAGAGTTCAGAACCTTTGTTTTACAGAGCATTCCTCCATTTTGAAATCAAGGCATATATTTATTATTTCATAAAGCAAGTATTTAATGAGCATTTGACAGATATCAGGGCCTGTTTTAGGGTCTTGAAGTACATATACAATGCTTCCCAAGAGAGGTACTCAAGATTGATTAAAGTGCTCCATGTCAAGTGCTGTCTTTAAAGTTCTTTTCATATTGTGATTATTTGATTTGGGGGAATCTCAAGTTAGGGGAAGTGAAAAAAGTATTAAATCATTATTTTTTTTTCTTAACATCTTACTCTACCCCTGTATTAAGTAATTCTGTTGGTAAGGTAGATGGTTCCTTATGTGATATTTAAAAAGTTATTGACATTATCTTCTTGCTTAAAACTATTTTTCACAACCTTATTTCCCTGCCTGAAATGACATAATGAAAAAATATCCTCTAAAATCACCACACCTTGCAGCGCTTAACACATTAAGCTATTATCAGTTTTATTCCACAATCCCTAAAATGTCAGTTTATCAAATTACTTTAACCAAGTGAGAATACAAATCTGAGCAAAGGGACAACTATAGAGTATTGAACATGTCCTGGAGAGTGTGGGTCTGAGTGGAACACTACAGAGAAGCAGATAAGTGGACACCCGAAGTAGATTTACAAGCATTATCAAAGTATACTTTCACGTAGGGATAAACTTGCTACTAAATTCAATAAATATATATTAATAAGATAGAGAAAATTTTATTTTCCCTTGAGGATATTATACTCTAGCCACTCAAGGTTAATAGTTTTCTCTCCTGTTACAGCATTACGGGATTATAAAATGTCTCATATACAATTTTAAAATAGAATGTTAGGTGAATTGATAAATAGTGATAGAATGGGGAATAGAGGATAACCAGCATTCTTAAAGGCTTCCAGTGATTGGCAAAGGTTGAGATTTCTCTGAAAAGACAGTGTACATGGGTGGTAGATGCATGACAACCTGTGGGAGTAAGTAGCCAGATGCATGTGACTGAAATAAAGAAGTGGATAAAGTAGGAAAGTGATTTATTTTGGGCCTGGAATACTAGATTAAGCCATGTATATTTTATGTAGTCAGTGTTTGACAAACAAAGTTGCTCAAAGCCTAAGCAGCAAGTTTCTTTCAGATATGTAAAGCATTTAAAAAGCATTTGAAAGAATAAATTGATATAAAGGAGTTTTGACTAGATTTTTCAAATGTAATTTGTGCACATATGGTTTGTCTTATATTTTACTAGAAAAATAATTATCAGATTCTTCATTAAATATTTATTAGAAAAAAGACAGTTGACAAAAACATATATTATACCATGGAATATTACTCAGCTATTAGAAATAATGGTGATATGGCATCCCTTTGGTTCTCCTGGAGAGAGCTGGAACCCATTCTATTAAGTGAAGTATCCCAAGAATGGAAAAATAAGCAACACATGTACTCACCAGCAAACTGGTTTCCCTGAGTGCACATTTGGGAATAACACCAATTGGGTATCGGACAGAGGTGGGAGCTGGGGGGAAGGGATGGGTGTATACCTACTTGATGAGTGTGATGCGCACTGCCTGGGGAATGGACACGCTTGAAGTTCTGACTGGGGGGATGGGGGTGGGGGGAGGGGATGGGTTCATACCTACATGATGAATGCGATGTGCACTGTCTAGAGAATGGACACAATTGAAGCTCAGACTTGCGGGGATGGGGAGGCATGGGCAATATATATAGCCTGAACTTTTGTACCCCCATAATGAGCTGAAAAAAAATAAAATAAAATAATAAATAAATAAATAAAATAAATAAACAAACATATATTATAGAATGGCTCTGAAGACTAAAAGGGCTTACTTTCAAGTGTTTGGAGATGAAGTTACAATTATGAAATATCCCTATGTCTAATGCTAATATGCAAACATAAAATCACAATGTGTTTTGTAAAATATGTCTGAATATACAGAATAGGAAATCGTAAATTACCTTTCTGATGTTTTGATGTTTTCTATTCATGGAATAGCACAATGGTGTTCCCTTTTGGAACTTGCATTACAATTTTAATGTTAATAATTAATATTTTAACAGTACAAAAGTGATGAGACTATTGTATGAACACCTATACCGCTTAAGAGATCAAAGAAGCCAAAAATGTCTTCTTCAATAATGAGTTTAATTTGTTCCCAAGAGACAATTCTAAATTTTATCCTTTAAAGCATATCAACATAACTCAAGCTGATTGATTGCATAGTAGATTAATGCTACAAGAGTATGATATATAAAATTCTATTAGCAGCTCAGAGAGTGATTTTAGAAAAGTAACATTATATTTAAACTAAGAAAAATTGGTTTTGCCTTCGTTTTCATGAACTTAAAAAGAACCTACCTAAATATAACATGCAGAAAATGACTACAAAGTCAGATATCAGTTAAAAACAAATGAAGAGTAATTTGATGTAAGGTTTATAATTCACATGCACTAAATTTAGTATCCAAATGATATTCTTCCACTTGATAAATATATGAAAACAGTGACTCTTTCAATACTCTTTCTGAAACTATGTATTTAGACTTTCTTTGATATTTTTACAGATAGAAGTGTTTCTGAAATTTTAATAAGACAGATTAGTGGTTCTTAGCTCTAGATAAATGTTAAATCATATAGGGAGCCTTTATAAAGTACTGATATCTATGCTCCACACTCAAGAGATTGTACAGTAACTGATTTCATGAGTGTTTTTGGCACTGAAATATGTGCAAATCTGCCCATGTGATTCTTGAATGCAGTTAGAGTTGAGAACAATTAAGATAAATCATGTATCACCTTTCTCATATTTTGAGATATGAGAAAGTATTTTCAAAATGTTAATATTGGATGTTATTTCAAAGCCTTTAACCAAGTAAAATAATCTATTATGCTTATGTTTTATGATTAAAAACTAAAGAATTACTAAATCTTGTTAGAAGAAATCATTGTATTATAAGAAAAATGTATATTTATTATGAAAAAATTTAAATGTCAAATTAATTGATTTTGCATATATTTGGTTTAAAAAATCAAGAAGTAGAATAAAACCAGAATAAATGAAGATAGAAATTTCAAATACTAGCACTGAATAAATTATTATGAATTTAGAAATGTATATCCTGAAGAGTTTTCAGGATAACTGAGCACATGAATCAAACATTTGTATTTATATTTTATAAAATGCCAATTTAAAATGTTTAACCAGACATTTAAGAAAAAAAAAATGTTGACTGACATTGTGTTTACTGACTTTCTCAAGTTCTTATTTTATAGGATTGTATTTGAGATAAAAACAAATATGTCAGTCTTTATGGCTTTTAACTATCTTACTGAACTACAAATGACTAATTCATTTTAATATCATATGGACTAAGTTTAGTTGGTCCCAAAATATATTTTTGAGCTGTATCCAAAAAAGAATAGAAATAAGAAAAAAAATGTTGATTTTGTTTTTATACTTCATAAGAAATTAGGCGTAAAATAAGTTTTTTTTTTTTTAATTTCTTTTCCTAAAGTCATAGAGAGTGCAAAGAGATGAAAGGGAGGAAAGATTTTCTCTCTATCCTCCTAGGTTCAAAAACTGGCTTTATGAAATAAACTGAAGGCAGGCAGATTAACAGGAGAAAAGGCGTACAAATTTATTAATTGTTACTGTGTGCACAGGGGCATCACAGGAAAAAAGTGAATACCAAAAAGTGGTAAGATTTGAGAACTTACATCAATCTTAATAGGGGAAGTGGAGGGGAACACGGACCACTTAGAAAAGAGTGGCTTTTTAGGAAAGAGTGATTTTTAGGAAAAATGAATGAGCTCTTAGAAGAGCAGATGGGAGATATGATAGTTTGTGACAAAGTTTGTCTGGGTGTGGTATGGACTTCTCGTCTCTTCTCCTGTGCTAACAGTCAATCTTTTCCAGTTAATGAAACTCTTAGGCCAGGGAGGGAATTTATGACAACTGAGTTCCTTTCTAAGCATCTGTCTCTAGGAAGATAAGGAAATTCAGAAAAAGCCTCTCCCTGCATTTGCTGTTTTTCAAGTGCCTTCAGCTCAAAATAATCAATATACCAAAGTGGCCTATTAGGGTGGCATATTTTGGTTTCCTGCAGAGGTGATACACAGATGGCACATAAAAACTTGGAAATGCACACATTTAAGTTGTTTGGCTATATACCCAACAACTAGGTGGATAAGAATATACATGGTGGCACAAAGCTTACTTTTAAAGTTAGAATACCAGCGTTCAAGACTTGACTTTTTCAGCTATAAGATGCATGAACTTGAGAAAAATCACTTCATCTCTGCAAGCCTGTAAATTTCCGATCCAGTTAAACTTTCTAATCCTAGAGCCCCCAGATTTACTGACTGAGTCCAAGTACTCAGCCTCTGTTGTTTCTCTTTGAACTATCTTCATCTGAAAAACTGAAAAACTATTTCCACTTCAAAAAATTTTATTGACCCACAAATAAGATGTTGTTTTGAAAGTAGAAACTAACTAGCAAAAATATGTTGGAGAAAGTACCCCCAAACTTCAATTTTTACTATTCATTCTTAAAATAATCAGTAAACATTTTAAGAGTCTGTTAGAGTCATGTCTCTTAAACTTTAAAGGTTATTCAGTTCACTCTGGAGTTGTGTTAAAAATGAGTTCTAAATAGATTCTAGTTAAAAATGATTTTTTTAAAGGGTGGGAATAGGCATTGCATTGTAAATACATGTGCTATAGTAAGCTATGTGAGTACTCAGGGAAGTAATGAAAACAAAAGGTTTTTTTTTTTTTTTTTTGAGGAGGACTACATAATTGTTTGAGATAATTATGCTTAGCTACAAGGATCAGTAAAAGGGTGATGCCAGTCCAAGGCTGAGCAGGCAGTTGTTGGGCAAATATCCTGGCACAAGTATTTTTTTGCGTATGTAAGGTTGTAATGGCCTTTGTGCAAGGTTGTGGATTTTTCAGTCTTTTGTCATAGTTCTGTTCTTGTTATCAGACATTTGTGCATGAGAACTCTCCCTTCATGCCCTACTCTGGCTTGTTTGACAGGGTTTTTAACAAAAGTGACTCCATTTTGATTGTGACAACTTCCACAGAACTTCCTATTTTTGTCAGCAGGGTTGGTATAAGTGTTCTCATTTTTGCTTTTATTTAAACTTCTCTGATCAACAAAGAGTTCAAATATCTTCTCCTTTTTGGAATTGTTTTTTCTCATATTTTCTATTAATATACTTTCCACATTTAAAAATTATTTACATGTAAACACTTTAAAATCATGTGAACAAATAAGGCTTATAACAAACAGAAACCAGTTCCTATGCACTCCATGTCATTTTTTACCATACTCCTCAGAGGCAATTAGCTTCTCTTTTTTAGCTATTTTTTTTTCATTTTTTTATCTGCACATATCTAAAGGAAATGCACACACTGCAATCTCAACTTTAGACATTATATATTATGGTAGATTAATATTTTTAGCTAACTTCCTTTCCCCTCCTCAAATGTTGCTGAATCTTTATTTAATATTTCAGTTGATATAACACAGTAAATATTGTTCTCTGCTGGGCCATATAACATACAAGAAAATATTTTTTTTTCTTCCACAATTATTTTATTCTAGAACTAATAATCCTTCCGTGGTTTGGGTTTTTTTTTTTTTTTTAGCGTGCTTAATTTTCTTTACAACATAATAAGTTTCCTCGTATGTCCTATAAAATTTTTCATGTGGCAAATCACCTCATATTTTATTTCCTTCTTTTTCCGCCTTGCAAACTTTTTTTCTGTGGATCTCATCTTATTTTTGGTTCTGTATTTGTTTTATTGTCTGCTACACAGTTTTTTGTCCTAAGATTGCGAGAGCTGTCAGGCAAGAGAGCAGAATCAAGGGAGTCCAAATAGGGAAAGAAGAGATCAAACTCTCATTTTTTGCTCATGATATGATGTTATATCTGGAAAACCCCCAGGATTCAACCATGAGACTCCTGGAATTGATTAACGAATATAGCAAAGTCTCAGGCTACAAAATCAATATACACAAATCAGAGGCATTTATATATGCCAATAACAGTCAATCAGAGAACCAAATTATAGACTCACTACCCTTCAAAATAGCAACAAAGAAAATAAAATATCTAGGAATATATCTAACTAAAGAGGTAAAGGACCTCTATAAGGAAAACTATGAAACACTGAGAAAAGAAATAGCAGAACTTGCAAATAGGTGGAAAAATATACCATGCTCGTGGATTGGAAGAATCAACATTGTTAAAATGTCTATACTACCCAAAGTGATCTACAGATTCAATGCAATCCCTATTAAACTACCAACATCATTCTTCACAGACGTAGAGAAAATAATTATACACTTTGTATGGAATCAGAGAAGACCCCGTATAGCAAAAGCAATTTTAAGCAATAAAAACAAAATGGGAGGTATTAATTTGCCAGACTTTCTTTTGCTCATTTTTGAATTTCCTTTGCCTGTTCTTCTGCTGAATCCCCTGTTTCCAGACCTCTTATTGTCATTTTCCTCTATTAATGCTTTTCTATTCATGGACTGTATCTTCTCAGAGCTGCTTGAGCTCTTGAAAAAAAGGGTGTGGAACATACATGTTTAGAGTCTGTGCATATCTGTAAATGTCTGTCTATATGTAGAATTCTGTACTGAATATGGAGTAAAAAAATCCCTTTATCCTTATATTAAGTTTACTTTTTCCTTAAATTTTATTTTACATTGAAAATATATTAACTTTACACAGTAAATAAAATTAAACAACATTGACAGATGCACAGTGAAATATAACTCTCTCTTCCACTCTAAATTTTTAACATGAGGGAACTTTAATTTTTCTCCATGTTTTTTCCCAACTTTATGTCACAATCAATACTTTCTATATATTGTGTACTTTCAGATTTGATTTTCTCCTTGATCCAAATGGACTTTATTTTTCTGCTTTTTAAGCAAAAATGTTTTTTTTTAAATATCGAAAATGTTTCTTTAGACTTCCTGGTTGCCTATTTTCCTTGATATAGGTTTTTCTTATCTATTTTTATTTCTCCTGATTTTCATAGTTTTAAACTTAAAATAGCTTATTTAGCTTTAGGAAATGACAACAGTAAAGAAAATATTATAATGCACTGTACTAGCATTCTATTTCATGGTTACATTACCACTTATTTATATTTTTACAATTTTTAATCAATTGCCATTGGAAGAACTTGGCGATTCCTAGTCTTGGAACTCTTCTGCAAAAGTCTTTCATTTCGTGTCAAACCACATTTATTGAAAGATTCTTTTTTTTTTCTTTCTTTCTTTTTTTCTTTTTTTTTATTTCAGCTTATTATGGGGATACAAAAGTTCAGGTTACATACGTTGCCCATGTACCGCCTATCCCCCCGGAGTCAGAGCTCCGAGCGTGCCCATTCCCCAGACAGTGCGCATTGCACTCATCATGTAGGTATACACCCATCCCCTCCTCCCAGCCCGCCTCCCGAAGTTAGCACCTTCAAGCGTGACCATTCCCCAGATGGTGCGCAAAGCACTCATCATGTAGGCATACACCCATCCCTTCCCCCCACCCCCCACCTCAGTCTGATATCCAATTGGTATCATTCCCAAATGTGCATTTAGGACACTGCTGGTAGGATTCATTTTTAAATGTGAAGATTGTTTGTTATTAGCTGAAATAAATCCAGAAGAGTGATTTTGTATTTTTACAAAGCAATGTTTTGGGTACAAACTCTAGTTTAAAAGAGAATAGCAAAATGCATTATATAAAGAGTTGAGCACTTTCCAACAATTTCAGGAAAGTGTTGGTTATACAATTTTAGTTAAAAACATAATCTAGCATTCATTTTTCTACATGAATTTATGTTTCTTAAAGATTTTTCAATTGGGTCATTCTCATATATTAGTAAATTCATCCTAAAATGATAGTGACATACTGCCATATTTTTATTTGAAACTAAATATTTAGTATATTCTTTGATTGCTCCTTTCAAATTATGCAATATAGACATCCGGTGGGAAATTATTTTAGAATAATGTGCTTATTTTAACTGGCCTCTCCGAAGCTTTGGCACTGTTGATCTTTCTCTTCTTTTTAAATCTCTGTCCTTGAATATTGAAATCTGCATCTTGGCTTCTTTGGTTTTACTCTCTCCTTGCTTGCCATTCTTTCTTAGTATACTTTGCTCTGTAATCTACCTCCACCCATTAACTAAATGTGGATGTTTTCTGAGCGTTCCAACAACAGCCTTTTTTCTCATTCTCTATACTGCTGGAGGGTATCATCTACTTTTATTATTTCCAATACCATCTATATGATAATGTTTCCCAAATTGTATCCCCAGCCATTTCTCTCTTTAATTCTATTTCCAATAATCATCAACCTATTTGGCATCTCTATGTTATTTCCTCAAACTCAGGCATCTCAAACCCAAATTGTTCCAAACTGAAAGATTTCCATTCTTCTCACCGTCACTCCTTGCATCTGTATTCCCTATCTTAGGCAACTCACACCACTAGCCACCCTATGAACTAAGCAGAAATTCAAAGGTGATACCTCCTCTCTTCTTATTTTCTTATTTTCCACATTCAATTTTATGCATGCCTGTAGATTCTTCCTATCTTTAAAAACTCTTCTCTATCCTTATTTCATAATCTTATTATTTTGGATTGATTATACTATCAGTTTTCTAATTATTCCCTGCTTTTAATTCCTTTCACTTCCAGTTCAGTCTGCACACCACTGCCAGAATACTCTTCCTAGAAAATTCAGAGAAGTTTAATAAAGGAATGAAAAGAAAAAAAAAAAATTGCAATGTGCAGAGTGATATAAGTTTCTGTTTTAATTTAAAAAATCAATAAATTAAAAATGCAAATCTTGTTTGTCATGCTCTTACTTAGAATCAATAGGGGAAAGTAATCCTCTCTTAACTTCCCATCTTCATTTCATTAAAATCCAAAAGACATTGGCAAAGTATGCCGGCATCATCTGCTTCAACCACACAAAAACATTTGCTTCCTTTGCCTAAACCCTTTGCCTAAACCCTTTGCCTCACCTCTTCCCCTGGTGAAACATAACTCATTCTACAAAATTTACCTTGGATGTTACCACTTCTGCCTGAGCAGATATGGTTTACATAGCTTTCTTGACAGAGAAAAATGCAGGTACTATTTATAAAGGAAACAACGTATATTTAAGCACATCCAACTTTTTACAGTCATGAATATCTGCCTTTATAGGTCTTAATATCTACGCTTGTCTAGATGTTAACCTCCCACACAGTCCCCCACGCTCTCTGTGATAATTTTAGGTTTACTTGACTTTTTCCCTTTCTTGACTATGTCTTTCCTGAGGAAACTCCATCTTTTATTTCTATATTCCCTCTACAGAGCACAATGCCAGTCACAAAGTGACATTACTTACTGATTTAATGAATGAATTTCATCCTGATTACATTTCTTGTTATAAAGCTGTTTAGCTAGTAAAGAAAATTTTATCAAGTCTTTTTGGAAGTACAATTTCCTTCATTTTCCTTCCTTCAGTAAAGAAATATGATGTTTTGTTTATTTACTTGAGTGATTAGCTATGCAACAATTATACATAGGCAAAACTGGAGAAATACTGATCAAATTGATAGAATTAAAATCAACTGTGGGCTGGGATAGCGGCTCATGCTTATAATCCCAGGACTTTAGGAGATGGAGGCTAGAGGATTGTTCGAGTCCACAAGTTTGAGACCATCCTGCGCCACATAGCGAGAATTTCTCTGTATAAAAAAATTAAAAATTTAGCCTCTCATGGTGGCGTGTGCCTGTAGTCCCAGCTACTCAGGAGGCTCAGGCAGGAGGATCACTTGAGTCTAAGAATTCAAAAGTTATAGTGAGTTATGATCACATCACTACACTATAGTCCGGGCAACAGAGTAAGATCCTAGCTCAAAAACAAACAGACAGAAAAAAAAAAAAACAAGCAATTGTGCAAGCCCACACTGGGGAACATATTTTACAGCATTCTGCAGGATATCTGGCTGATATTCCCCAAGACTGTCAAGGCCATAAAAATCAGGGAAAAATTGAAACACTGTCACAGACTAGGGGTGACATGACAATTAAATGCATCATGGTACCCTGGGTTCAATACTGGAAAAGGATCTGGAAAACTGGTAAAATCCAAATAAAGTTTGAAATTTAGTTAGTGGTAATGTGATAATGCTCATTTCTTAGTTTGTACTGTGGCAAAGTAAGACGTTAACAATATGGGATACTGGGTGAGGGGTATCTAAGAACTCTTTACTATTTTTGTAACCTTTATGGATATCTAAAATTATTCCAAAGTAAAAAGATTATTTATAAAAATGAAATTATTACTTAATAAATGATTTCATTGTTAATACAGCACAACATAGAGATTTTTTTAAAGTGTTTGTACTCAGAGACACTTTCAATAAAAGCATATTTCAAATTTTAAAAATGCACATTTTTTGAAAAATTTGATGGAAAGTCAGAATAATTGCTAAAAATGCAAATTTCCTTTTAGTATATGCTACTTGCTATAATATTGATTTTAAATCGATATAATCTGAATGCTTTCATGATCACACAGTACTGTGTTAAGGATCTATTCTATGTCAAAATTTGAAGAGGGTATTTTTTAAATGATTTTGCCAAAAATTTACATAAAACAGACCTTAAAATTAGCAGAAATTTACACCAACTTTTGTCTCTGGACAAAAATATTATGGACCATTTTCAATTTTTATATTTTAAAAATCCCTCATAGCAAAATATGTTTTAGCAATTGATCTTTTTTATCTATTACAAAAATGAAACATTCCATTTTCTGATATCAGGGGACATATTTGAGGAGTGGGCAAGCATACATTTGTTTTTCCCTTTTATTAATACTTGGCTGGAGGGCAAATGTCAATGTAGCCACTTTCATTTTTTACCCCTCTTGCTGAAAGCTCCTGTAGGGAAATTCTGCACATGGGTTTCTTTGATGATTCTTTTCAATTTTATCTCCTGCTGTGACTTTGACAGTCAGACTGGCAGTAGGAAACAAATAAAAGAAGGCAGCTTAAAGAAATGTTATAGCTTCATGCTGTGAATTTAGAAGATGACGGGGATTTTTTGGCTTGCTTCCTCTGGCCCATGACTAAAAGAACTGTCACCAGGTTACAGTGCTAAGGGGAAGTAATGAGAACATATTTTCACATGCAGATACCTAGAGGACTTTGATGCACATGGCCCGCCCAAGTCAGTCTGAAACTAAAAATTGCTGTGACTGGATCCAAAACCACATGGCTAAGAAAGAAGTTTGGCAATCTTCTGTGTACAGTTTCACACAGTCGGCATATAATAAGCATTTATTAATAATAATGACGTTGCCTTTCACATCATTGCAGCAAGAATCTATCATCTGTCAGTTTGTCTGTTTCCACTGTAGCTAATGTATTCTTAAAAAGAAAAGATGAAATCAATATGGTAGATTTGACCTTGTCATCTTTTTGTAGAAAGGTTTCTCCAACTCTTTGTTAGGCAGCAAGGGATAAGATTTCCACTAATAAGTATCCTTGGGGCTATGCAGTAAGTCATATTATTTCTAATTGGGAACCTCAAAAACTGTCTGTGAAAAAACTTCAAAATGTGAAATCCTGTAAGTTTATAGCAAATTTTAAGAAATATGTTACAGTAAAATCACTTAGAATAGGCAAGAGGAACAATCATTAGCCTCTGATGGTTATAAAAATGATCAAATTTGTTATCATTTTAAGTATCAATTTATATTTAAGTAAGATATGCTCAATTTTTAAAGACTTCTGTAATAATGATATGTATTTTAAGATTAATATGCTTCTTTCAACTAATGCTTAGTCAAGTTTATTAATTTTTAAAAATAAGAGTTTAAAATGTATTTGGAAAACAGATTTTAGAATTTCATCAAATTACATAGCCACACATTCTTATATATTTAAATATATATTATAAAAAATAAAATGGAATGTTGTACTTTACATATTATGATATGCAAATCAAAATTTTGAAATTATAAAAATGTAAAATATATTCCACAAAAAGATGAAATATCTCCTGAATATATACATACATATATATATATATATATATATATTTAGATTTAGGACCTGTGCAAGTTAAAGGGAAAACAGTCTACACAAGACCATGCTTACTTCTGAAACTACTTGCAAGTTAGAGATTCCTAAAACCACTTTCAAGTTCACAGGTTCACTAGAAGGATTCACAGAACTCTCTGAAAGCTGTTGTACTCATGATCACAGTTTATTACAGCTAATGGATACAGATTAAAATCAGAAAAGAGAAGAAACGTCTAGGGGAGTGTTATGAACTGAATGCTTGTGTCCCCCAAATAATCGTAAGTTGAAATCCTAACCCTCAATGTTATTTGGATGATATTAGGATGTGTAGCCTTTGGGAGATAATTAGGTCATAAGGGTGGACCCCTCATAAATGGAATTAGAGCCCTTATAAAATAGACCCCAGAGAGCTCTCTTGCTTCCTTTCCACCATGTGAGCGTACAATCTGGAGACCAGGAAGAGTGCCTTCACCAGACACCAAATATGCTGGCACCTCGATACTGGACTTCCCAGCATCCAGATTTGTAAGAAATAAATGTTTTTTAAACCACCCAATCTGTGGTATTCTGTTACAGCAGCCTGAGCTTACTAAGACAAGTAGAGTCCAATAGGGTTCTAAACGTGGAGCTTACACTTGTCTTCTCCCCATGGAGTCAAGACAGCATTTCTTTCCCAGCACTGAACATTTGGCAGTACACACAGAGTATTGCCAGCCAAGAAAACTCACTGAAGTTTCAATGTCTAGAGTTTCTACTGGGCTCCGTCACACAGGCAAGATTGATTTCTCATGTGACTGATTTCAGTCTCGAACACTTCCAGATGTATTGTTGACCCAAAGCCCACCCTGAATCACTTTGTTGATGTGGCTTAGAGCCCTCATCCTAAATCACATTCTAACTATCTGGCTGACCTAAGGCCACCAAATGAAGAGACTCCTAATCAGGCATGTATTACAAGGTTTAGAGATTACCTCCCAGAAGCCAAGGGCGAAGGCCAGATCTTATTTTGGGTATGGTTAAATTCTTTACTATACAGTGCCTAATGAATGTGTGGCCAAGTTTCTTCTTTCTTAATTTTATAAAAGGTCAGTTATTTTTCAAATTATCTATAAAGTAGGGAGAAGAGCTATTAATATATTCACAGCTAAGAATAAAACACGTCTGATATTTTAGTTTATCCATAGAATGAATTCATCATTTTTCTTACTGCATGTTTTTAATTATAGTTTATAGAGTTTATATATATGTATATTTTATACATATATAATATATATATGTGTAAAGGAGACTTTGTGAGAATGATAGAAACTCTTCTTAGATTTTAAGTTCTAGAACTTTAACTTACTGACTTCTGTGAATTTAACTCCTGTCTTTGAGAAAAATCCAGAAGTGTTAAATTCTGACTTATAATTGTCAACATGTGCCTCCTAGGTTATGATAAACTTTGATATAGATGCAATAACATAATTATTCTTTCTATGGCTTTGAGAAAAGGTAATATAACAAAAAACAGTCTCCTGCTCTAGTTAAAATTTTGATCTGTAAACTAAAAGCACAAAAATATAACATGAACGCAGTGATTATTTGAATGGAATTTTCACTCCCACCTCCTAATTCAGGGCCTCACTATTGGAAAACAATTCTGTACTGGTGTCTTGTATTGCCTCACATCTTATAAACTACTTTTTGGAGGGCTGTCTTTTCCAAGATGTTTGTATATCTAACAGCCTTGGACAAAAGACATAGTGTCTTCTCCTGGAGCAAAGGGTAGATGTGTTTACTATTCAGTAAAATAAAGTTAATATCTTACTCTGGGGCAAAGTTTAGGCAACTTTACCACCTATTATAAAAGATTCTGGTTCCACAAGTTCAGGGTTCCTCTCCTGTAATGCAGCCCACTAAAGCATGTTTGTCACTTCTCTTTGTGGAAATTAGAACTTGGGGAACCAGCACAGGTGCTGATACTTTGGTTGCCTCTAGAGCTGCAAGTAATAAAGTCTTTTGTCTCTAATTCTGGGGTTGGGGGTCTTGTGTCTTCTGAAAGCATCCATCAGACTACAATATGCTAATATTCAAGCTTGAAACTAGGATAAAGCTCAGCCCCTTCACAGTTCTTAATGCTCATCTCATCTTCCCTCAGTCATTGAAAATATTTCCTTTCAGTCACTCCTCTAAATTCCAACCTCCTCTTTAATTCATCATAATATGCTACTCTCTGGTTATTCTTTCTAATGTCCACCTCTAACCCAAATCTCACAGTTACCCATTTTTTTACTGATGAATGTTTAAACTTTAACTCACTAATTCACTCACTTTTCAGATTTTTAAAAGTATTCGCTACCTACTTTTTAGGCACTTGAGATGAACAATGGAGAAGCCAGTCATAGAACGAGCCCCAGTAAGCTTAAGGACAATTGAAGTGCTTTAAGCAGGAACTCCCCAGTATTGGCTTTAAGTACCTTCCTTGTCTTATTTTACACTATTCCCCTAAGAACTTGTGCTCCAGAAACTTGGATTGAGTCTCCACATAGGCTCAATGATTTTCCACCTATGCCTTTGCTTATTGCTATTCCTAAAATACTGTGTTTTGGGATCTCCACTTATTAAAAACCAGCTTATTCTTTATAGCCCTATTTTAATCATAAATTTTTTTATAAATTTTTACCATTTAACATCACTTTGAAGTGATCTTTTAATTTGTCTCCTTTCATATGACACTTATATTATAATCATAAAATACATTTATCTTATATCAGATGATGGTTACTTAGGAAATATAAAATATCCTGCATATCTTTTATGTCTTACAGTGAAAACAGTAAATACAGATGTGAGAAGTGCCAAAGCCTCACAAGCCAATCCAAAGTTTTTCTTTAACTGTCATTATCTGCTAACCCAATGCAACTGATAGATTATCTTTCTTCCTTCAGACCTGACCATTTGAGCATCAGCACACACAATCCACATAAGGTTGCTGGTCTGAGTTTAACACTGTCTGGTCCTTAGTGGCCCCATTTTAATAACTAGGTAAACATTGTAATTATATTTTGTGCCTTACTGAGAAGCTTCAGAGATCCTGATAAATAGAAAGTAACATGAAACCTAAGTCTAGACAATCAGATTATCATTTCCTGATAATTTTATGCTCAAAATGAAATACATATTTTATTTCCACTTTGATTAATATAATAAATATAACTGGTACAATTATTAAAATTACTATAATTTATGTTGATAATAACCTATAATTTATATTATATCAATCAGTGCTAAGTTTGCATGATACAGTGACTAATACTTTATATTATATAATCATATTTAGTATTTTATTAATAAATTACATTTATTGAGTGTCCATTCTATGTCAAGCATTGTGTTAAATGTTTTATATACTCACAGTAACTCCAAGGGGTAGTACTATTATTATTTCCATGTGTAATGTGGGAAGAGAAATTAGAGTCCAGAGATGTTAACTAACTTTCCTGGGGACATAAATAACCTTGAAGATTAATGACTGTAATGATTGACAAACAGGATGTCAAGAATTGGGATTTATTTTGAGATTATGCTCCTTTACAAAGGATGTATTTTACAAAGTATAATCCCTGACAAGAGAAGCAGAGAAGATTTATACTAACAAGTTGTTTAGGGTTGATTCTCCCAAGGATTTTAGAATCAGGGAATGAAAATAATAGTAGAGTTTACATTAGCAGGTAGAGATAAAATTTATTACTATAACGGCTCTGTCCCTTTAGCATTTTATAATAAAAATTATTTATGTGAAAAAGTTGATTGCAGTAAAACCATTTCCCCAAATTATAAACTAATAGTATTCTTGAAAAATGATATATATCAAATATTTTATATGAGTAATTGTGAATACCTGAACAGAGAGGAAAAAATATTACAGAACTAACACTGAAATATATAGATGAGCAAAACTAAAATATTATCATCTATGGTTTTGATTAAAGAAAGATTACATACGTTAAATAGTATGTAAAATTAGACTTTTCATGTTGCTCTGACCAATGATTTAACATTTACTTAATATTTGTTATCTTTTGCTTCAGTTTGGATGCACAACTAAAGGATTCTTAAAGCTAACAGTGGGGATAGCTTTAATGATTACTTCTTTTCTGCATATATAATGACTGCAGACATGCCCATTTCTGTCCCTCTGAAATAAGAGGGCAATAGGAAGGAAGGCCAACTCAAAACCTTTTTCTCCTCAGGTGAGACAAAGACAGGGCAATTCTAGGACTGAGATTTAAAACCATTTTTGGGCAGCATTTTCTCTAACACTTCCTATCAATTCCCTTCTGTTGTAACATCATCTGCTTTGTATTTCATGATGCTGCCAAGATGCTTTGATGGTGACTTTAGAGACTGTACTAGTAAAATGAGTCTTTATTACCTAATGGTCATTCTAAGAATCTAAATAGGCAAGGGTATCAAAGAGGCTCCTCTGTTATATACCTTGTAAAACTTTAAACTAATGAACTCTAGCATAAAAAATGAAAGATTGAGTTTAATTAATATATTGTATAGCTATAACCCTGATGATTTGATAGCTCTTTTAAATATCTGCTGTGTACACTCTTCTCCATAAAAAATGCTTATAATTTCTGATAAGATCAGAATCAACATGTAGCTTTTATGTATCATAGTTTTTCTTCAAAGTGCTTGGCAGCCATTAAATAACTGATTGGAAATATAATTCTGGACAATCAAATTATGATTACATAAATAGTTTAACCAAAAACTAAACTAAACCATTCCTTCCATTTCACTCAATGTGATGAAATTACTCCTTGTCATCATCATTCAACCTTGTATTTTGAAAATGGTTATTAATATAAAAGAAAAGTGGTGTCTTTGAGAAGTTTTCTGAACATAACATCAATCCCTTTTTAAAAGATTGTAAAATACATGTTTTACATAAGTAACCTAGATAGGACCAAACTTTCAAACATAATTGGTATTTGATTAATGTTTGTTGAATACAAATCTCAGTAATAGAATTCAAAGGGGTAATAAGCATAGTTACCTAAATCATTCTTTTCTTTAAAGCTACTGGGAAGAATTTATATCTAATAAAATGCTAGTGGTGTTTATTTATACCTAACCTTTGACTAATTGTGCCATGTAGAATTTTATTACATTATATGAACTCTTTCAACTATGAGAACAACTCTGGTCCTGGAAGTCGTACTGCATATGATCAAACTTAACTCTCTACTTCTGGCCACATCAGAAATTCCAGTATGGTCAGTTATAATGAACAATGATGGTCCCTAGAAATGTTTGCAAACTTAACCTAGTGAATTTTAATATGGTGTCTCAGAGAGTTATACTATTGCTTTTTCTTCTAATAGAACTCACAAAATTAATTTAAACACAATAAAAAATTATATAAACCCTTGACTTAAGTTCATTCACCTCAGTTATCATAGATGTAAAAATCCAAAAATGTAATTGGAGTATTTTAGTGTGAAAAAATTTAAAGTATAAAGCCTCTATTCTCCTACAAAACCTTTGCTTATTTGTTTTCAGAAAAAACAACATGTATTTTGAGCAGGGGATTTTTTTTTTCATTTTGATATCCATTATTTCATTAAAATGATCAAGCTGTCATTAAAATTTAATATGCCAATATATCATAAAAATTATTCAAGCTTTAATGGAAACTATCAGGACACTGATACATCTAAATTATCACAAATTGGGAAGATAGGTTTAGACTTTTTCCCTAAACAATAATGAATGAATTTTTATTTTTATTTTCTTCCTCTGTGTCTATTTCTGTGCAACCTTTAAAATTTCTTTTCTTATCTTTAATTGGCAAATAACTATATATATTTTGGGGTACAATGTGATATCTTGATATAGATACAATATGGAATGATTTAATCAAGCTAATTAACATATTCACCACCTCTCATACTTATTTGTTTTATGATCCAAATATTACAAATCTACTTTCTCAGCACTTTTGACATATACATTATATTATTAACTGTAGTCACCATGCTGTACAAGGGATCTTAAAAATGTATTCCCCTATCTAACTGAAACTTTATATCCTTTGTCCAACATCTCTCCCTTCACCCCCACCTTTAAAATTTCTCATTGCTTGTATAGTAAACCTACACTTATAGTGACATATTGACTACTATTATGCATCTGTTTAATCAAACTTTATGAACATTTAACCTCATTCTATTTCTTTGAAAAGGCTGGCTACACCTTCAAGGACAATGCCTACTGGGCACCCTCAAGACTGTCAGTTCAAAAGACAATACTGAAATCACACTGGTTAAAATATCAGCTATCTGAATTAGTTCAGGCAATTGAACTGAAATATATGTTCACATTGTTAGACCACATACATCTGAGTACATAAATTAGATGGTTATACAAAGAAATCAACCTAGCTCTCTATATAATCTAAATGAAATAAAGAATATATTGTATCTCACTGTTCTATATGTTTTCTAGGGACTTTCAACACTTTGGAGCTTTTATATTATGGTTATTTTATAATAGCTAAAAGAAAATTATAAGATTAAATTTTTATTATCTTAAAAGTAGACTATGTAGACATTAAGTAAAGATCCTCCTAAAATGCCAGGAAAGATAGTATTGAGGAAAGAAAAGAAAATTGCAACTTCTAATGTTAATTTTGCATTTAAAATAATAAATTAGGTTCTCTTTTTTGTTATAGTGGATGAACTTTAAATCAAAACCTAAAAAGACCTCGATTCTATTCCTCTGCGGCAGCTGTACAGAATCTTCCAAATGTCATTCAATTTATTTGATACCCATTTTGCTCATCAAAAAATGGGCACAAGGATTAGGGTGCCATTATTCTGTAAACCTCATACTGTAATACAAATGTGAAGGTATTTTATTAGCTCTGTAAAAAAACAGGAGGATGATCTTCCAAAATTAAAATAATACTGCTCAGAGTCAAGGGGGTGTTCATGTTAAGAATGGATTGATTAAACAATCTTTTAATCAAATGTGAGTTTGATCCAGAATCTGACCAGAATGCTGGAAGAAAAGGGGACCAGATGGGTAAATAGCCACATATGAAATGGATTCCATAATGAAGAATAATTCTTAGAATTTTAGATACAAGTGAAAATTCTTAACAACATTTTCCCCCCATGTAATTTAATGAAACTAATGTTAAGCAGATTAGTATGAACATTATATATTATCTGTAATAATTTACCTTGACTAACAGAGCTATTGATCCCAATTTAAAACAACCCTGATTAATGTGAGGTTAAAGTGTTAGAGTATCAGAGATATAATGAAATAAAATGTTAATAAAATTTATTAGCAAATGTATGTCATAGCTGAAACTACATTTATGTACTTATGGCGTAAGCAAATTTGCTTCCATGTAGTTTTTAGTTACTCTGGCATTAACATAAATGCTGTATGTTTGATATTTTAAGTTAGGTGATAGAGAAAAGGTCATCCACACTTCTTACAATTTAAGAACATTGCTTGTTTTACTCTTACCTCTTTTTAATGTCAGTTTAATACTTTTCTGTTTGAGGAAGGGACTAAGTAGGGCCATTTCAATGTAGGTATCTCAGTGTTTAAAAATTCAGCCCTATTCTCATGCACTTTTGAAATGTAGTTTTTTTGATTAAAGGTGAAGAACTTGTATTAAATGAAAAAATAGTAATTGAATTAAAGACAAAACTAGCTATGCATGTAATATTTAGCATGTCAACTTCTGGGGTTATAACCATCCTTGCTTAAGAAGTACAATTTCATATTGAGGGAATGTAGAGCTTATCTTTAAAGTATAAAAGGTAATATCTCTATTGTACTGGATTTGAATGCCTCAGCATCCATGATGTAATGTTACAATTTGTAGAGAAAGTATTAAGTTTTAGAGTGTTCATTAAGTCCTTTAATCTTAGTGTAACTTTATGTTGTCACAAACACATCACCATGAAGATTAGGAATTTTGTTTTATTGTCACCATGAACATTAGTCTTTGTAAAATAAAATACGTTCTTACTAAAGTTTCCAAATGTAAGAAAATTTTAAATTCTATTGCTTGCAGATATTATCTATTTTAAGCATTATGGGTAGAGAATGTATTTCCAGAGGTTATTTCTGTGATTATTGTTTGTGTTTTTTTCCCTTTGGTATAATTTCCCAAAAGAGTCAATGTACACCTCAAATAACTTTACTATTGAACAGTACACATAAATATCAGGCTATGTATTTTAACTCCTCAGTTTCCTAAATTCACATTTAATATATCTTCTGTAGAGAGAGTGAATATAAGGAATTGGCTCATGTGATTATGGAGGCTGGGAAGTTTGAGAATCTGCAGTGAGCAAGCTGAAGACCCAACATAACTGATAGTATAAATTCCAGTCTGAAAGCTGGCAGTCTTGAGACCCAAGAAGAGCTGAAGTTTTGGTCTGAGTCTAAAGGCAGACAAAGGCCAATGTCCCAGCTCAATCAGTAAGGTAGGAGGAATTCCCTCTTACTTAGCCTTTTTGTTCTATCCAAGTCTTTAATTGACTGGATAAGCTCCACCCAGATTAAAGAAAGGGATCTGCTTTACTCAGTCTACTGAGTGTTAATCTCACTTCAGGTGTTAATCTCATCCAGAGACACCCTCACAAACACCTCCAGACTAGTGTTTGGCCAAATGTCCGGGCATTCCATGGCTCAGTCAAGTTGACACGGAAAATTAACCATCACAAATCTACTCCTTGTCAACTTGGTGCCCATTTGCATCTCCTTAAACCATACATAATCTCCAAATAAAGACAATAACATGGTCATAATTCCTCCTAACCTGATACAACTATCCTGTGTGCAACAAAATGTACTAACATTTTAGAAGAGGAGATAAAGTCCTGGAGTGATGTTTACTCTTCTCCTTGATATCTTGTAGCTTACATACTATGAAATAAAGTAAATATATCTTATGTTACATGATAAGGGAGTACAAGAGGGAAGAAACCAAAAATATTTGTTTTATCTATCTATTAATATTTAAACACGCACACACAAATTAAAAAAAAATGAGGGAATTCTCATGACAAGTACAGTTCTCATTTCTGTAACTAATCACATGGCCATAACTGTTATTTATAAATAACTTCTTTTACCTATTCTGCATTCCTTTTGCGTCATCAAGCACCTCATCTGGTCATAGCTATTTTCCATAGTGGAGTGAATCAATTTTTCATTCCTGAAGGGCTTCAGTCATCTTTAGTCCTACCTGGATTCTGTTGATGTTATTTTTCAATGATTTCTTAGTAACAGGGCATGGTAATACTAAGAGACACCCTAGGGGATCTCCTCTATTCCAAACATACCCTTCCTTACCTCCACTGTGCGGTGGTAGTGCAATTTTCCTTCGGTAGTCAGGATCAATTGCCCCAGGACAGTATTTTCCTTCTTTGCCTATTGACTCAAAGGCATTAGGAGCACAAAGAGGTCAGGTGGCAGTCTTAACTTCCAGTTCAATGGGATCATTATTGAACATAGCAGTGGAGTATTCCTGCCCTTGAACCTCAAGGCAAGTAGAACATAAGTATAAGGTTGCAGGAACAGGAAGCAAAAATTTCCCTAGCAGGTCACCGGTAAATTATCATGCTACATCCATTTCCACTGCTTGATTCCTAGGCCCATGAATTCTGGCTACTAGAGAAACAGTACTATATATTGAATGCTGATTCAAAACATATAGAGACTTCTGGAAAACCTTACTCAGCCCTGCAAGGTATTGTGACCTAGCTGGCACTGTAACTGAGTCTTCAAAATACCATTCCCCTGCTCTACCAAGCTGGCTGCTTCTGAATATTGGGGAACATGATAAGACCAATGAATTTCAGGAGTATGCAGCCATTGCAACACTTCCTTTGCTATAAGTTGAGTTCCTTGGATAGAAGCAATGTTGTGTGGAATACTATGATGGTGGATGAGCATTCTGTTAATCCACATATGGTAGTTTTGGCAGAAGCTTTGCCTGTTGGGAAGGCCAATTTGTATCCAGAGCAAGTCTCTCTTTCTGTAAGAACAAAATGCTGCCCCTTTCTTAAAGGAAGTGATCCAATGTAATCAACCTGCCACCGAGTAGCTGGCTTATCATCCTGGAAAGTGGCACCATATCAGGGATTCAATGTTGACCTCAGTTGCTGGCAGATTGAAAACTCAGAGGTGACCATAGGCAGCTATGCTTTGGTAAATAGAATTCCGTGTTGCTGAGCCCATGTATAACCACCATCTCTGCCATCATGGCCACTTTGATCATGAGCCCAGTGGGTGATGACAGGGGTGGTTGGGAATAGAGGCTGGCTGGTATCTACAGAGCAGGTCATTCTATCCACTTGATTATTAAAATCCTCCTCTGCTTAGGTCATAGTTTGATGTGCATTCACCCGGGACACATTTTTTACCCACTCAGAAAGGCCTCTTCCCCAAATTTCCTTGTCACCAGTTTTCCAATCATGTTTCTTCCAAGTCTCTAACCTTTCACCCATCACTGGCCATAGCCCATGAGTTAGTATAGACTTGCAAATTTGGCCTTTTTCCTTCCAAGTGAACATCTGGGCTCACTGTTCAGAGCTCTGACCACTGAGAGAATTTTTCTTCACCACTGTCTCTGAGGGATGTCTCAGAAAGGAGCTATAGTTTTACAGCTGACCACTTTTGGGTGGTGCCTCAATATCATACAGAACCATCTATAAATCAGGCCCTAGGCTTTTCTCCCTCTTTCAACTAAATATGGGGAATTTCTCTCCCCATGAAGCCTTAGGTACAGACTAGGATAGAGAAGACCATGTAGCAGGCATGGATATTGTGCATATTTTGGGCCACTTCTTTATAGAAGCTACTTCCACCTTCAGGGCCTGCCTGGGCCCCATAACATATATGCCAGATGAAATCAAACTGCTTTTGGTGGGCGTTATTGATAGTGATTTTTGAAAAAGCATTTGCCAGATCAATAGCTACATATCACACACAAACAAAATGAAGCCACATTGGTACAGCAGCTACAATTGGAATCACCACCTGGTTAAGCTTATGATAATCTACTGTCATCCTCTAGGATCCATTCTTTCTTCTGCTCATGCCAAATAGGCAAGTTAATTGCACATGTGATGGAAATCACCACCTCTGCATACTTCAAAGCCTTGATGATGGCACTAATTGCTGCAATCCCTTCAGGAATGCACTATTGCTTTTGGTTTACTGTTTTCTTAGGTAGAGCTAGTTCTAGTGGCTTCCACTTGGCTTTTCCCATAATAGATCTCATGCAACAGGCCAGAGAACTAATGTGGGAATCTACCATGGACTTAGTATATGTGTCCCAATTATGCATTTGTGAACTGGGGAAATAACCAAAGAGTGGGATCATGGACATTATGAGCCAACTGTGAGACAAACCTGAGCCAAAACTCTATGATTTCCATAAGCCCCTACTCTTACTGATAGCACACAATGGCATTTGGGGTCTTTTGGAATTAATGTCAGTTCAAACCCAGTCTCCATTAGTCCCTGAAAAATCTGATTATTTCTTTTTCCCCAGTGCACTGTTACCATGGTTAAAGGCTCTAGGTTCCTTTTGAGAAGGCTGGGAAAATGATTCAGTATAAATTTTGGCACTGTTCCAGGGTCCATCCTCAACGATACCTAGACTCCTCTCATTCAAGGGGTTCTGATTTTGTAAACTGGCTCAAGTCTGGGAATTGATTGAGAGAGCATGACTCCCTGTTTTTATGATTCAGGTTAGACTTTTGATCCCTTGACCTAGAACTTTTCTGCCTATGTAGATCAATAAAGAATTTATGAGGCTCTTTATCTATTTTACTTCTAGGGACACCCTGATAACCTAACCAATGCCATAGTTCTGCCTAATTCAGACTATTTTGACTGCTGCTTCAACTCTGTTGTGCATTATACCACCTTCCTTTGGTGTATGACTACTGTTACTCAGCCTCTACCACCTGGGGGTCAATTACTACCATTTCAGTTTCCCAATTCAGTAGTCACAGTTCCCACTGTAAGGTCTGGCCTACAGGAAAGAGCAATCACGGAGGTTTTCAAGGATGCTGGGACTCCTCTTCAAAATTTAGTTCTCAAAGTCATCATGAAAGGTATGTTTTGGGACCCTCCTAGAGTGGGTCCTACTTAAATGATATTAAGACCTATTTCTATGACAGATCTACTCTAAAATTTTAATATCCTTATATTTTTTAATCCCTTTCTGTATGTTAAACAAAGTCAGGTCTGGCTTCTCTAACTCACTCATCTTTTAATCTATGCTTCAGCCAACTAAGCAAACAGAAGATCTTCTAACTCACCAAGCTACAACATGAAATGTAGAATCTCTGCTTGTTGAGCTCATATCAATAAGTTCAGCCTGACCCAACTTTTTATTCCTTCCACCATTATACCATACTTTCAATATCCATTCCCACATGTATTTCCAGGATTTTTGTCTGTATAAATTTCAAAAACTTAAGTAGTTCTTTTAGAATATAGCACACCTCCTTATGGATCATAATTTGTACCGTACTTTTAGGGGCCTGCTGGGACTTGAGTCTAGTTGTAGGTCTGGAACTGAAGAGGGGTGGTGTGTGTGGGTCCTGAGGATACTCAGCATCGCCTTGCAAGGCAGCTGCCTCAGAGGAAACCCTTACAGTTTTCTCAGGCAATACAAGGCTGATCTCTTCAGATAGGGATGGGAAGGCTACTCCAGTGGAGCGGAGGCCTCTTCCACTGGCAAAAGAGACTCATCAGAATTTAGGAACTCATGTCCCTGGCTGCATCAGGTTCTTCCCACATTCCCAATTTACACAATCCCATTCCTTCCCAATCAATGACCTTACTTTAACAGTAGACACCATGCAAAGCTGGGAGTTCACTTGAGTTGTAAATCAGCCAGTTGCAGGATGAGATCTTGCATTGGATTTTAGCAATTTCAATTCTGTGGCTACTGGATATAAGAATATCCTTGAGGGTACACTCAGAATTCTTTAAGTAATTTATGCAGGTTCTTGAGCTGGGAATTCCAATCCCTGAACTTTTCTTTCTCCACTGTGTCCAGTGGCAATAGGAATAACCAGCCAATCTCATTACATGTGTTAGTTTGACAAAAAATATCCAAAAATATATGCATCACTCAAATTCTTGCTTCTTCTAAATGACTGATTAGGAGTATCTAGTGGTGATGTTTTCCATGTCTCTGTTGCCAGATCATGCCATGGACTCTCTGTGCTCCCTGTACTATTGGAATAGTGTCATTGGCATTGTTAAGTCTAATCAGATCATTTTTCTGTGCCTGCATGTACCTACAGAAGGCTATTTTGGACATAAATTCAGGCATTAAAAGGTTCAAATAAATGGTAACTCTTATGTATCTCATTTTATTTCTTATGTGTTTTATGTAGACTGTTAGATTTCTGAAAGTTTAAACTGCTTTTTTTATGTCACTTTTTTTCTTTTCCTGTGCTACTAGTATTATTGTTTCCTTTATAATTACAAAAACAAGTACAGGCTTGGTTTAAATACTATTTGAAATTGACAATTGGAAATACTGAGTATTTGATGTTATTCAAAGATATATTATGTTCAGATGGCATATATGGTTCCCTGCAGGCAAATGGTATTTTGGGAAACAGTCTTTTCTTCATGGTTAAGTAATAAAGTCTTCCCTTACTTTCTCTCCTTTCACAAATTCATTGTTGGATTTTATCAGTTCTGCTTTCATGACACCATTCACATCTCTTTACTCCTACTACCACCATCCTATTGGAGGGCCTGATTCACTCTTTCAGGAACTGTGTCTAATGGACCTTTTTTCTTCAGTCACTTCTGTCTCCAACACATTCTGGGGCCAGTTTAATCCTGTAAGAATAGAATGCTTATTAACAATCTTTATTTCTCACCATGACCAACTAAGTTGAATGTGAATTTCACAGCTTAGTATATAAGACCCTCCAAACCATGATCTCAGCCCACCATCTCAGGCATGTTTGTTCCTACTGTCCTGCATATGCAGACGTAGAGCAAAAGTGGCCATTTTATTGTTAATTGAATTGCGTCTCTCTTTTTGTGTTTGCATCCCTTTGCTTGTGCTGTTATCCCTGGCTGCACCTCTTTTACTCCTTTCCTGTAATCTTTTCCTTAAAGTTATTAATACCATCTATGCACCAAGATCTCCTCAAATCTCTCCTGACGCCCCAACAAAGTACAACCTTCCTCTTCTCTTAAATTTCACCAGAGTTTGACTAAATTCCACTGCAGGGATTTATAGTTTATTGCAATATTCTCAATGTCAAATAATACCTATTTCTGATGGTGATAAATTATTACCAACAGTATATCTTCTGCAGTATATACATATTGGCTTACACTTACAAGGTATATAATAAGCATTTCTTTAATTAATTGATAAAAGTATTCAGTGAGTTGAAGATTGCATTAAGATTGTGGGGCAGTGGCAATCAGAGCAAATATATCTACAATGTCTGGCTCTAAGGAGGAATAGAGAATGTCTGAGTCTGGTAATGAGCAGAAAAGAGTCAGGGCATAATAAGCAGAGATGAGTCTGGACTGAAGTGAGAAAGACTAGGGGTGATTGTTATTGCCTGGGATCATTATGCCTCTGCTAGTTAAGTTTTCTGCAGAAGGGAATGAATATTTTACTAGTACCAATGAGCACCATTGTGCAGGAAAAATTATCTAGAAATTAAAAGGTAAAGAGCTTCATATTGGAAATTGAAATGGTATTATCTTTTGGTAATTAATGATTTCTTTGAAATTGTATTTTTAAGTATTCAATACAAATTCCAATGAGTCTTCTCTATACAAAGAAGGTTCGCAATGCAGTTAGACAAATACAGAATTTTTGTTTCAACTTAAAAGACAAGTACATGACTAGATTTCTGTGTACATATGAAAATATGAGGAATTATCTCATATTTTCGTATGGAATAGGCTTGCCTCCTAAGGGACTTCTATATTTTTTTTTAATATTGAATTTGGGTGATTGTTTTATTGTGAAAGTAATTACCCTCCCAAAGGGAGTTTTAAATTTAATGGAACAGACATTTGATAATACCATCTGTTGTTATTATGTGCAAATATATAAGTGCTGTTATGAAGGACATTACATATGGTTCTTAGTCCTGCATATGTACATACTCTAAACAATTAGTTTTCCATAAAAAAACTTTATAGTTTTAAAAAATACCTGATAATAATTAGCAAAACATCCACGCCTTCACCCTTTATAGCCAGGATAGAAAAGCTGAAAGCATGTCCTTTTTTTTAAGTAAAATGACAAACATGTTGATATTGGTTTCTATCATAGGGGGTGAGGGGATGCTGCCTGTGATCATATTAATATATATGCTGAGTAAATGCTTTATCAAGGTTGAAAAGTGAAATTAGAATGGAAATTAAAACTGTTCTCTCATGATTAAAAGGTCCATATTTATTCAGATTTAGCAGATATTTTAGAGTCATTGTTTTTAATGAATTTTTGGAATGTAGAATTAGAATGCAGTGCCACGGCTGCCATGCACAGTTGTTCAGTGTGTGGACTGCATAACTCCAAAAGTCCCACCTTCCTCAGGAAGGGTCAGGTAATTCTGCAGTAGCAAATGACCCCCAAATCAGAGCAGATTATCATAACAACATTTTGTCTCTTTCTCATGTTGTATGAACACTGCTATGATCCTCTACTGCATGTCACCTTCATGCCAGGTCCTAGGTTGAAGAAATATCTTCTGTTAAGAATTTCTAGTCAGAATGAAAGAAGAAAAAGGAAACAGTGAAACATACTCAGGTTCCTAAAGCTTCCACCAAAAATAACAGAAAATTCCATTTATATTAATATTTATTGGATAAAGTAATTCAAATGACCACACTTCACTGAGGTATGGATATGTAATCTTCCCACAAGATGGGATTTTGGCAAATAATAATACAATCTACCAGAGACACCATTCATATGCAGTAAGATATAAATGACACCATCCACGTATGAAAAATGCTGTTGTCTTGGGTAATATCTTTTCAGTTTATTTATATTAAAGCAATACAATATATTCTGTGTTTGATTGAATTAAAAGAAAGAAAGATTCAGACAGTGGAAAGAGATAGTTTTGATAAGAAATCAAAAGCATAGATCCCTTATTTTAATACTTCTGAGGATCATTTGTCTTTTCATATACCACCATCCTAAAAGTAAAATACAAAGTGAAAGAAATACACAGATGGTGGCCAATCAACTTCCCTCTACCTCAGAATTTCTATTTGGTGCTAGCCTCCTTATAATGAAGTTTCAGTGTTTTCTGTTTCGCTTAGATTCTGAATTTTTATGTTTGGAGTCTCCATAAATATTTATTTTATTTTAGTTTTTTTTTTCTCTACTATATGTTGAAGTGTGGATATTCAGATTTTTAAACTTTTATTTAAAATAATCCTTATACAAATTAACTAGAGAATTGACTTAGACATGTCATTAATTTTGAAATTCAAAACTCTGGGCATTAATAACAAAGTTAACCAGCTGCTAATGCTCTGTGCTTTAAGATATAAGGTGTCATAAATGATTACTTCTGTTGTTTTTAATATTATCAGAGTTTAAAGAATAATATTCAATGAGATTCCCTGCATGAACAGCCTAATTTATCCAAGTCATATTAGTATATAATCTATATAAAATCAATAGTATTTATTAATGATTAATTCTAATGGACAATAAGTTTAGACAATTATATTTTGAGGCCCTAAGCTCCTTAAAGGAAATAGATAGCTCACCATTTTTATTATTACTTCCATAGTATCAATTTTAATGCTATGAAATTTTAATTACTTATTTTAATACTACATAAATTAAGATTCTAGACTTTCTCTTCTTGATTTCATAATTAGCAATATTTAAATAATATTTGGAGGTTTTAATATAATTCAATTTTGTATGGCTTTAGTAAAGAGAATCCACTTTAGATTTTTTCTTACAGTAAATAAATTCTATTCCTTTCATCTTTTTCACATGATGGCATACATCCTAAAAATAATTAATTGTATTTATAGTTTTGCTAACATAATTAGAAATATCATTTGTTATAAAGTCATTATAAAATAATCATTACATTCTTTTTACTGTGATTCAAAATACCATGTTTGTAAATTCTGAAAGCCACTTTTTAATTCTCACCAAAGATTCTAATTCTGCTGTTCTTTATTCCATATCACTTAATGCTCTTTCTTTTCTAATGTATGTAGAGTGGCATTTTATATTGGTGTAGGCTTATACCATAGCAACATTTATGTGCCAAATTTCAGACTGTCTTATCATCTTTCAAAATGTCCAACACAGTCACTTTCTTCTTCAGCATTGAAATAAGTTGTTGTTTCTTCATTTGAGCTCCAGATAAAGTTGTCTTCTTGTGTTTAGTGGCAAATACACCACTAGTTAAGTGTTTAGCTCGGTAAAATGCACACATCTTCAAGCATTCAAATTACATTCAGTGTGGAATCACATGTGCTGAGGCTAGATGTATCAGACATGTGGTAGTATGGTTAAGACATAGGATACAATAGCAGATTCTCTTCTATTTCCTGCCAATATAGAATACTCACATTTTATTCAGTACTATGGCTATCTGAATTACCTTTAGTGTTTAAATCATTCAACTCTTCTCTTTCCTCTCCCCTTACTGCTCTCTCTCCTTTTTCCACTTCCTTTCCCCATCTAGTTGAAATGTTATTAGTATCTTGTATGTATAATGTGGTTCCAATTTATGCTTCTTCAGAAGCTTATTAAAACCTCTACTTTATGTACTCATTCCCTGACACATGGTTCCATTTCATTTGCAGATGTAAAGAATCAAACTATGTAAGTTCATGGATAGATATTTGTACACTACCGCTTCATAAAATGCAGCCCTTAATACATTAATTCTCTTCTTATCTTCCCCCTTTGTCTCATTTACCTTATCTTGGTGTTTCCCTTGAATAAATGAATTCACTTTCCCCTACTAAAAATAAAATTTGTAAAGATTGTAACCCTATATGTATTTGTGATACCTAATGAAGATTTCATATGCCATTCGGAATGTGGGTGTGAACCAGGAGGCTATAAAAGAACCAAAGTAGAACAAGACACTTAGTGATGGGAAGAATAAGTCAGGAGCTCTAAATGGAAGCAGATTAAGGAGGGAGACTGAGATTTTATTATTTATAGATGAAAGCCATGAGCAAGTAAAAATTGTTTTTAATGTAACTTCATTTTTGCACATAATTGAATCAAGAGTCCATGTTATATAGGCTGAAATGCAACTGTTCTGAAGTTTCTTTTAATACATCAGGTGCAATCTGCAGGAATGAGTCCTTGATGAGGGTATAATGATGGATAAAGTTGATAACTTAAAAGGCTTATTATGAAAAGAGAATAGGACAAATTGGACCAGGTCTGACAGCAGGTGAGAGAAACAAACTCCAAGGAGTTACACATATGCACTCTGCATATTGCTGGTTGAGAGGCCTGAAAGCCCCCCTTTTTCTTCTTTCCTGAGAATACAGATGCTCTTTGACTTACAATGGTGCTACATCTCAACTGAAAATATCATAAATCAAAAGTGCATTTTTGTATACTGAATGTATATATATCATCATAGTCAAAACATTGTAAGTAGAATCATCATAAATAATGAAACTTCTGTAATGCAAAAAAAGAGTCACAAACTCACTTTTAAGTGTAGAAACTAACCAGGAAAAAAATTTTCTTAGTTAGAAAAAAGAGAGATAACTAAAACAAAAGTGGTTAGTACCTGCTACAGATTCATGACTGATGAGTGGCATTGATTTCAATGGTATGGAAACAAAAAATGTTGAACATTGTTTGTTGAATGAATGAGTAAAAGACATTAAGTACAGACATTTATTCTAAAAGCATAGAAAGAGATTACTATAGAATGAAAGGTGAGAGAAGATAATGCTTAATTTCTTTTTTTCAGTCAGGGAAGACATAAATAGGAAGATGTAGGAGAGTAATATCAGTGGGGCGACGCTAGGTGAGAGAAAGATGGTCAGGAATCCAGTAACAAATATTTATAAGAAACAAGAAATAATGAACATAGAAATAATAGGAATGGAGATGATGACAAACATGTAAGATTCATTACAAAGATAGAACCAATGATTCTTAGAAATGGTCTGATATGGTGTCTGGGTGAGTTTGGTGCCATACTTGGCTCCAAAATCCAACTGTGAGTTATTGGGAGAATGGTAATGCTATTACCAGAATTACAGCAAACTAGAGTATGAACAGATTTAGCTAGACAGGGAGTAGTTAATGAGGAGAGAGAAATTGATTCATTCAATTCAAGACATAATGAGTTTAAATACATATCAAGTAAGATGTCCAAAAGGTAATTTGAAATTAAGCTATGTAATTTGTAAGAGACTAAAACCAGGAAAATCACCAAGAGCCAAACTAGAGTAGAGAGAATATAAGGACATCAAGAAACCTTGAGAAACTATAGATTACAATTATGGAGGGATTACTGAAGAAGAACAAAAAGACTACACTATCATACAAGTCAAAATGGAAATATCAAGAAGGAAGTGCTTCAACAGTGCTGCCATGAGGTTCAAGAAATATGATATATGCAGGAGTTGTAACTACATCTTAGCTATTTTATATCTCTTGTGGAGATATAGCTATTTCTAAAACCTCTCACTGGTACTTATAGAGGAAAAATGAAATGCTGAGACACAACTTTAAGCAAATGAAAACCAGTCATACAGTTAGACACAATGCCAAATTGGTTTTCTTTGGACTGCATTAGTTCATTTTTAAGTGTTGCTTCTGATCCATGAATATGTATCTGAAGGTTTGTGTGCATCTGCTTTGATCATAACATTTTAAAAGTGTCATATCCCAAAATAAAGGAAATGCTCTAAAACTTAGAGACGTACATACTGTTATATTCTATGAGTATCTCAACTGGCTTGCTTTGAATAATACCATCATGAATCTACTTTTCTATTGCGCAAATGACCAGTTACATAGCACAACCAAACTGTTGTAGTTTCAAGGAATCAAGAATATTTACATTTTTATTGAGCAAACAGAATACTATTCATGGCTTTGACCTTGGGTTACTGATGATCTGAAAGCTGATTCATGGTGAACAACAACAAAATTATTTCATTAACTTATAGATTTCTATAAGATGTGATTTTATGCTTTAGTTTGACTTGCTATCTTTTGTCATTTTCTATTATCTCACATGCCATATGTGAGATAAATATATTAAACATGTTTCAAGATGTCTTCGAGGTTTTGGCTGGATCTAGGCTTAAATTTGGACAAGTTTAAATAACCTAATGGTAAGAAATGTAAATGTAAAATGTCATAAAGTACTTTTGAAATGTATTAAAATTTAAATGTCAGAAATGGCATGCTGGCATATTTTGGAAATATGATTTACATTACATTTTTAAAAATATTATTTTAAAACCTTTAAATAAATATAAGCTAAAGAACTGGTGGAAATACCTGCTCATATAAAAAATTTCCCAAAGTCAGACAAATGTGGAAAAATATCAAAAATTTTATGCATTATGTATGTCATAAGTCCATCATGGTCAGTAAATAATGAGGCCTGGACTGTAGTGAACAAAAGATTGGATTTGTAACCAGACCATTCAGATTTTAGTTCTAAAATCCACCCAGAAGGTAGCAGAGTTGTAAGATATGTGGAAAACTACACTGAGTAACTATTGTATGGGGAAACAGAACATTGACTAGAGTCTCAATTCTGCAAGTATTCCCAGCAAGTTTCCTTTTGTGCTTACATTTGTGAAATAATCAGTCTACTTCTCTTTCAGATAAGTATAATCTATAATTCATACAGGAGTTAAAAATAAAGATTCATTAATTTAAATGTGTAGATTTGTAATTATTAACTATCCTGCCAAAGTCACATATGACACATTTAAGTGCAAACATGTAATGTGTAGATATTTTCTAAGTCTTTCCTTATTTATTTATCTACTCCTTTATTGATTTCCTTATTCACTGACACTCCCTAGTATGCAAAGTAAATCATGCAAGTGCCATGAACAATAATTAATGTTTTGGTTTGAAGAGTTTGTTCTAGACGGTATCAGATAGCAGAAGTTTGTGTGTGTGTGTGTGTGTGTGTGTGTGTGTGTGTGTGTGGATAGATAGATAGATAGATAGATATAATTTTAAACCAGGATAAGTTAAATTCCATAAATTTGAAGTTATCTAAAATAGCCTACTTATAATCGTTAGAATATTTGGCAAATTGATTTTGACACTGAGCTCAGCAGGGCACTCACACTGGTTAATGACCTTTTTTAAAAAGGCAAATGCAAAAAGCTAGGTTTATAGCCCGGACACCAGTTCTGTTTAAGGCAACATGAAGCTTTTTCTAGAGTGTCACCTCTTTTTGCATGGCTCCAATGCACAATGGATACCCCAGTGGTCATCACTGTGCCTTTTAACCTTGACCTCTGACATTACATTCATACATAAGCAGACAGTTGGCACAGCTGTAAATAAGTAAGATCCTATCTCCTTTAAATTGAAACTTGTAATGAAGTCGTGTAACTGCCAAAGTTTGTGGAAGACGAATCATGCTGGTGGCTACACCCCAGAGAAAAGGTGTGGTGTACTATACATGTCCCCAGGAGTTGTCCTGGTGCCTGCCCTTCTGGAAGATGTTTAGTATATCTCAGTGGTTTTCAAAAAAACTACACCCCACATTTACATTTTGTCAGTTTGGCTTCTTTCCTACATCTAAAATGACATTAATATATTTTTCTAATTTATTTTCATAAAATAATTTTAAAATTCCTGAAACAAATAATTTTCCCACTAAAATTTCCTCAGAATATTGACTTTTCCCCCAAATTTATTATTATGATTATATTACTTTATGTAATTATTATATTCATCAAAATAAATGTTATTATTAATAAATAATATTATACTTATAGACTTACTTATCTAAAGGGGAACAATATTGAAAAGTTTAAGAAATACAAAGAACTGTCAATTTTATAATGATGGTCTTTACAGATTGGTTCTTACCAACTGGCTCTTCAGAAGCCATAAATTTTTAATTGTTAGTATATCATAGTTTCGCTTCTGGGACATAAGCAGTATTTTGCCTTTATGGAGGATTAATGAAGGTGACAGAACTGATCTTAGTCTTGTGGGAATCATTGAGAAATCTGTCCAGTTTCAACTATCCCTAATGATTTTGTGCAGAAGAAAGTGGCTCCGAGAAGTCTACTTCAGAAGCAAGTAGACTTAGCAAGACACCCTTAAGAGCATTGATGTTTTCTTTACTGATATTTCAAAAACATGTCTTCCCACATAGTTTAATAAGAGACAAGACAGTAGACTTAATTTATTCCATTTTAAATAAGAAAACTGGAAATATGTGAATGGTAAACATAAGGCCATAGCCTGTGTTTTACTGAAAAGTTGGTGGATGCCTGGGACTTTAAAGCCAGAAGAAATAAAGACAAAAATTTATAATAAAAATTTTTAAACATGGACAATTTCTCTTTTGTTTTCTATGGAAGAAGAAAACGCTGTTTTTTTCTTCATTTGGGTTTTATATTGTTTTCAAGGTTATTTGAAAATGCTTTCCATTTTTAAATAAAAATGGTAGTATTCATCTTACTTGTTTAGCTTAATTCATTTAATAACATTTTACAGTTAAAATTCACAAAGGTCTTTCACATATGTATCTCTTGAATTTTTATGTGGCCTAAGTAGTAAATATGTTATGGCCATTTTCAGAGGAGAAGGTATAATCACACAAAGTCAATGTAATTTTCCCAATGTCATCACACTGTCTGTCTCAAGTCTAAATTAAAAATTAAGTACAATTCCATTCATTGGAAAAATGTTATCACTGGAAATGAAATAAATACACATTAAAGCAATGATATACAATTTCAAATTACAAATTATTAAGTAATGTGAAAATGTTAATACTCAGGAATAATAAGTGGCAGGAAAATATTTCGTTTCATAAAAAGCTATTAGACCTTTCTGCTAGCAATTTAGCAATATGTAAAATAAATTAATTGCTTATTAGTACTCAACAGTCCCATTAGGAATTTATACTAAGAAAATCATCCTAATGAGCATTAGCTATTTTCCAACAAAATAATTCATCTTTTTGTTAAAAATCATAAAAAAATGGAGGAGATTGGCTAATTAAATTACTATATATCATATTTTTTATTTTTTTATTTTTTTTTGAGACGGGGTCTCACTGTGCTCAGGCTGGTGTCAAATACCTAAGCTACAGCTATCCTCCCGTCTCGGCCTCCCAGGAAGCTAGGACTATAGGCGTGAGCCACCACGCCTGGCCTGTCATATATTTTAAATACTATAAAACCATTAAAATGATTATATAGAAATTTACTTAAGACATAGAAATATATTTATATTTTATTAAATAAAAATGATTTATAGTAGAATATACATATATACATGTATGTTCACAAAAGTATTATATATATACAGAAAAATAAAATATATACTATAATGTTAGTAGATGTTATATTAGTCTGATTAAGGATAATTTTTGCCTATCTTTACTATCTACATTTTTTGCAGTGAACATGAAACTCACTTGTTATTACAGCCATAAAATTTATTTTAATCTTTTCACTTATGTATTAAATGTAGATTTTTTTATTTACTATTTTCATTTGATTGCTGTGAAGAGTGATGAGTTTATGACCATAGAGCTTTTCTGAATACCTAGAACTGGAGTAAATGTCTTAGTAATTAATATGACTTTATTGATGATTAGAGAGCATTGTAATAGATTGGACAAAAATGAAATTTCACTAAATTATGCTATTATACAGCTGTACTTTTGGCCTGACTATATTTTGTGACTTAGAATAGTGTCATAACTCTAAATTAAAGCCTCTTAGCTAGACATTTTCAGACTTATTTATATTCTTTACTAATTCATCTAAAAACAGGTTATTTTAGATAGGGTTTTACTTTGTCAATATCTTTTGTCTTCTTTAATTAAATTAAAAGTAATGGCCTCACCTTATAATCTTAAAGATGTTAGTCATTATTGACAGTGTTGATTTTGTGTGTGTGTGCTGTGTGGGTGCACACATAGACAGACATATGTACTTTCCTGGCCATAACTTCAGGTAAAATCTTGTCACGTCAGCATTGTAAATTTGTTCAGACTCCAAACCTTCCTTTTTCATTAAATTAACCAATCGATGTCTAAGGCGATCAATGGATTCTGCAGCAGCTGACATGCCTTCAGTAGCTGTTCAGTAACAGGAGTTCCTCAGTTCTATGTTACAGTTTAAATTGAATCAGTTGGTCTCACAATAATATAATGGCACATTATTTAACTGGAAACTTAAAAATCATCATTTAAACAGCTAATATATATATATATAGTTTTATAGATAGAATTATAAAAAATATATACCTGAAATAATTTTGTATATAATTATTTTGGAATAGAATTATGTTTTTGCCATGGTATTTTTCAAAGTACCAAAGCAACTAATACAATGTAGTATGTTTCAGAAGTAAAGTATTTTCTTTGATTCTTAAATCCTGCATTCTGGCTGTAACTCCCCTATCTGTTTCCATGGCTCATGGTTTCATCCTCTGGGAGATTCTTCCTTCCCCAAGATTCTCCTTAGCCATATCTGAAAGTGTGTGTTTGAAAATATGCCTTTCTCAAGAGCTCAAGCAGCCCTCTTAGCCTGCTTCCTAGCTATGGAGTTTGGAGTCCAAAGGTTATTTTTAAGTTTTTAATTCATCTATTTTAGACTGGTACCTTTCATAGCAGTACAGCTCACAACAAGAACTTAGTTGTCTTTTTATTTGTTAAACTCTAATCTGTTCCATGTACTGGTATCTAAACTCATTACTGGAGTTGAGCTATGTCTCTCTCAACTGCCAAAATCTTGACCTTATAAGGCTTCTTGCAAGAACCATGCCTTTAGTCTTTTCCCTGAGCATTTTGTCCAATGAAACAGATTTATTGGGTGCCAAATTAATCAATCCAGAGGTTTTAACAAAGTTTGTGGTAGCCCACACCTGGGCAGCCTTTGCTACTCAAAACATTTCTCAGATGGATGGAGATGAAAAACGGGTGGCTTTCTCCACCCTACAAGCTATATATCTGGGGATCACTATATGCACTTTTATCCCTCTTTGCAAAACAGCCACTTTTTGTGAGCTTGTGACTTTTTGAAACTTTGTCAAATACAACCAATAGCATTCAAAACATATTAGTATCTTTCTGTGTTCCAATGTTTTCACCTAAAACTACAAGCTACTCTGGTGTATTACCAATTTATTGAATTTTTCATTACTGGCCACAATATGAGTTGCCATCTTTCCAGCCCTAAGACTATTACCTTGCCGGGCCTAGGAGACAATACCACATATTTAGTGTTTTTTCTTATGGCAACACCATATTTTCATAACCAATTTCTTTAATGTCTTTTGTCTTAACTAGGTTAAAATCTCAGTGGTAGCTTATAACAACCAAATATGATTTCTTGTTTACATTATGGTAGTTGTGGGCTGAGCCCTATGGCTCTTCTACATTTTGTAAATACAAGATGAAGGATCAGTTCTTTTCTGGGACATGTTGTTCTGAGGCAAAGGAAAAAGAAAAATGATGATATGATGTGATGGCTCTTGAAGAATCTACTTAGAAATGCTGTGCATAATTTCTGTCCCCATTACATTGGTAAGATGCAGGATCAAACCTAATGTCAATGGGTAGGTAGGGATGGGGAGAGGCAATACGCTTATAGTTTGGGCAGTAAATGATTATAAATAATTATGCAATCTTTCACACTCTTCCTAAATATAAAGGGAATGCAAATTAAAACAAGAGATTTCATTTGACACATATCTGATTGACAAATATCCAAAATATGCCAAATATGTTTGAAGATGTGAGAAAAGAAGAACTTTCATTCACTGTTGTTGAAAAATCACTTTAGGATAACATTTGGTAACATCTAGTAAAGTTGTGTATAGTTTATGATCCAGAAATTCCGTATTTTTCCAGGAAAATTTTCCCACATGTATACCTCATGGCATGTACAATGGGGTTCATCACAGCATTAATTTACAAGCAAATAGTTTTCAGCAGCTTAAATGAACAGCAATACAGAAATGGATAAATTATGATATTTTCATATAATGGAATGTTAAATGTCAGTTGCAATGAATAAGCTATATCAACATATATCAGCATGTATAACTCAAAATTATTGTGGAAAACAATTTCAAAAATATATGTAAAGTATACATTAAATTTTAAAATACACAGAAGCATACTATATTATTTATTATATGCTTTTATATAGCGAAATTTGTAAGAACATGGACAAGAAAGAAACAAAGCAACCCAGGAAAAAGAGGCAGCAAAATAAAGAAGAGGAAATGGAGTAGAGAGGAAAGCTTAAATAACATCCTTAATATTTTATTTGCTATAGAAAGAAATAAATATGGCAAACTCTTATCATGGAGAAATGTTTCCATTTATTACATCTGGTGTGTCACACTTGTCATATATTTGAAATATTTCTTAAATAAAAACTAAATAATGAGAACAATTTATATCAAATATGATAAATTTATACTGTGAGTTTAATCTATATTATGAAAATGAAAAACATGTCAAATGTATGTTAAGTAAAAAAAAGTTGGAGAAAACATATGTAAGGAGTTATATTAATAGTTGAAAGAATTCAATATAAAACTATATATTTCCATATGTTATAAACATATGTTGATAATTGCATAGGAAAAAAGATCTGGAAGAACAGATAGTTAACAGTGGCTGCTGAAGATGAGCAGATTGAGATTAAGAAAAGAAGCGAGTGACATTTCCTTTAGTTAAATTATCTGAATTTTTAAAACATGATTTATTATATATTATTATATACTTTTATAGATTATATTAATTACTTTTATAATAAAAATGACAAGAATTGATTATTGACAGCCCAGTAATGGTAGCAGTTATCTGCCACTATGAGCTTATTACATTTTATTTTGCTGAGGGTGATGCTGGAAACTGTTCTACAAGGTTTCTATAAAGTCTGGAAATGTGAATATAATATCATCAAGAACAACTTGTCTCTGTAAAAAAATCAATGATATCTATATTTGCATACTTTATTAAAACTTTATGGTATGAGATGTGTCAAGATCACCAATATCAAAAATGCTCTTTAAATACATATTTAAAATTGTTTAAGGAATATATGCTGGAAAACATGATCATTCTTGGAGAACACAGAAGCATGCAGGTCCTAGAAAAGTTAGGTCAGGTAAAGGTTGTCTGAAATAATATTAGTTATATTATTAATATAATTAATATAATATAATAGAATTAATAATATTAATATTGTTGCTTATGGAAGACAGTGAACAGCAAGATTAAAAACATGCCATTTCTACTGTCAATTTTTTAGTCATTTTCTCCAAACAAAATTATAATGCTTTTTAATGTTTTGGGCATTTCCATGTCATGATTTAGGCTTGAAATGGGTCAAGTGAAGTAGAGTAGAATTCTATTAGAATAGAACAGAATGTAGCCTCAAAAATTTTCTGTGTCTCCTCCCACTTTTCACCACGTAGTCCTTTAATTGTAGACTTTCTGGGCTTCCACTTTGGAGATTGGACGTTATTAGCTTTCTTTTTTTTTTTTTTTTTTTTTAATTTCATCTTATTGTTATGGGGGATACAGAATTGCAGGTTACATACGTTGCCCATGTACCTCCTTTCTCCCCAAGTCAGAGCTCCAGGCGTGTCTGTTCCCCAGATAGTGCGCGTTGCACCCATCATGTAGGTATATATCCCTCCCTTCCCCACCCCCCCCTTCCCGAGTCAGCACCTTCAAGCGTTACCATTCCCCAAAGGGTGCGCAATGCACTCATTGGTAGGCATACACCCTTCCCCTCCCCCACCCCCCATTAGCTTTTGATCCAAGGGAAGCCTAGAACTATTCTAGGGGCACTTTTCTCCATTTCAAATTTTGGGTCATTGTGTGGCCTCTACTTCATTCAGAAACTGTAGCTTTTACCAAATAAACCATTTCCACTTTTATAATACAAAAAATAACCTACATATTTATATATTTTTTTAAAGGCCTAGAGATTATCCCAAAACTTCATGTGCTATCCTAAGAGTTCAGGGTTTCATGCGCTAGCAGAGGTCCCTTCACTGTTGGTGACAGTGTATATGAGGTGGATGGGGATCTGAGTATCCCTGAATGGCAATACCAGAATCCTTCCTAACCTGACCAAGCACCAGCTATAAGCCAGGGACACCTGGGAGAGGCAGTGGGCAGGGTCGACAGAGACTGCCCCTGAGAGTTTGGGAAATCTATATATCTGCAGGAGCTAAGCGAGGACATATTACACTTCTGAGAGGAACAGTATACAACAACAAACCTACACTTGTAGTAATCCTATCACGTCCCATATCACTGTTACCAGTTCAGAACTCCCCGGCCTGACTTCCAATTGCCAGCACATTTACCTGCCTGTATCTTTATGTTTTGCATGAAGACTGTCTTTCAGCTGGATTCTAGTTTGTAGACAATTAAGTCCCTCAAGAGCAGCCGTAAATGAACGACTGATGAAAAATTGGCGTAAAAACACCCCGACTACCTTACCCCTCACGTGGAGATAATTGTGAGGTGCAAACTGCTTTTGCTCTCATAGCTTCCCCAGCTGTTGTAAACTCCAGTCACCCATACTGGTCACTGGTGTCACAACATCCCCTTTATGTGCTGCCTTCATTTTCTCATCTCATTTTCCCTCACACCCCGTCAGGCCCCTTTACTCTCCAGATAAACATCTTACACTGTCTTCTTGTTTGAGTCAATATCTGGAGGAACTCAAGATTACATAGTTGCCTATTTTTATAATTTTATTTATTATTTATTAATTGACAAATAAGGATTATATATATTTGTGATGTATAGCATATTTTGATATATATACATTGTGGAATGGCTGAATAAAGCTAATTAACATCCAGTATCTCACTTATTTTTTTGTTATGGGAACACCTAAAATCTACTCACTTAGCAATTTTAAAGTATATAATATATTGCTATTAACTTTTTGTGTCCTTAGACATTTCCGATACCCCTCCCCACCAGCCTCTGTTAACCATTTTACTTGTTGCCTTCTTTATTCTAAGTCAGCTTCTTAAAATAGTTTGTAAAGGATTTAAACTGCATTCCGAAGTGAGGCAAGGGCATTCTTCAGTTAAAAGGCACCTTTAAGGTATCCTAGCATCTGGCAACATTGCTGGAGCTGTAAGGACTCCTGCAAAGAAAGGTTTATGACTGAATCCCCGTGGTGCTGTCATTTATATCACACATACCTTTGATTCTGGATTCAGGTAAGCTCCTAGTTCTCACATGCTTGCTATTCTAACTTCCTGCTTCTGAATTTCCAGCCCAATATCTACAAAAGCCTCTCTCCCTGGCTCTGCTTGTGTTGAGTCTGCACAGGATATGGCGTAAATAGCACTCTTATTGCTCAGCAACTTGTACAAGGACCTCTGGGGATAAAGTGTGACAAGTGAGCTCTTTGCTTTTGGCCCCTTTAATCCATGAGATTGTCATCTGGCCAAGGGAAGTTTACATGGTAATAAAAACCAAAGTTAGTAGAATGAAGATTCTCTTACCGTTTCTTTCCTTTGCCTAATTGTGTTCTTAAAAAAAACAAAGCCTTTATCGCTAACACATCCGATAAAGGACTGATAACTAGAATCTATTTAGAACTCAGGAAAATCAGCAAGAAAAAATCAAACAACCCTATCAAAAAGTGGGCAAAGGACATGAACAGAAATTTTTCAAAAAAAGACAGAAGAATGGCCAACAAACATATGAAAAAACGCTCAACATCCCTAATCATCAGGGAAATGTAAATCAAAACCACAATGAGATATCACTTAACTCCAGTGAGAATGGCCCTTATCAAAAGGAGAGAGACAGGAACACTCATACACTGCTGGTGGGACTGCAAACTAGTGCAACCTCTGTGGAAAGCAATATGGAGATACCTTAAACAGATACAAGTAGACCTACCATTTGATCCAGCAATCGCATTATCGGGCATGTACCCCAAAAAACAAAAGACATTCTATAACAAAGATATCTGCACCCGAATGTTTATAGCAGCACAATTCACAATTGCGAGGATGTGGAAACAACCCAAGTACCCATCAATACATGAGTGTATTAATAAAATGTGGTATAGGTATACCATGGAGTACTACTCAGCTATAAGAAACAATGGTGATATAGTACCTCTTGTATTTTCCTGGAAAGAGTTGGAACCCATTCTACTAAGTGAAGTCTCCCAAGAATGGAAAAATAAGCACCACATGTACTCACCATCACATTGGTTTCACTGATCATCACCTAAAAGCACATTTAGGAATAACATTGATCAGGTATTGGGCAGATGTGGGTGGGGGAGGGGATGGGTGTATACATACATAATGAGTGTGATGCACGCTGTCTAGGGGATGGGGGGGCAAGGGCAATATATGTAACCTAAACTTTTGTACCCCCACAATATGCTGAAATAAGAATTTAAAAAAAAAAAGAAAAAAAAAACAATAATTTATTATATTTCAGAATAGCTAGAAGTTTTCAAAAGTTCCCAACATAAAGCAATGATAAATGTTTCAGGTGAATCATGTCCCAGTTACCCAGATTTGATCATTATATGTTATATGCTTGTATCAAAATATAACATGTACTCCATGAATATGTACAATTATGTATCAATAAAACATTAAAAAAACAAAGCCATTTACAATGAAAAGTCATTAAAGCAAAGACTCAACATTGAATGTGATACTCTTTAAATAAGAGTGAAATCAAAATTGAGGAAACAAATTCATTGTCACTGACTTGAAAGTTGGTATTTTTATATACATAATTGTCTTCTACTTGAATGGTGACTGATTCAGAAGAGCCTGGCATCTATTCAGCTTGCTGTTGTGGCTTGATGTCTCCTTAGTTGCCCAAGTAAGTATAGGGATCTTGTTTCCCGAATGAGTTTGGTTAATTGCAGCTGACCAGTGTGCACTGGCCAAGCAGTACACCCAGATCCCTGAGGGCACTGGTGTTATTCACACAGGCATATATGAAATAAGGAAAAAGTCAGAGATAGAAAGTTCTAGTTCCTCTCCAGGTTTAGCCAGTAGCAATATCTTGTCTGAAGAGAATAATATACTAAGTAGTATACTATTAGTAGTATACTAATTTAATACGAATGTTATTAAATTGGTGATGAACCACAGCTAGAATTCATGGATGCTTTTTCATAGAATGGGGCATGGGGAAAGGGAATTAGTCTAGGCAATTTCCTGGGTATTATTTTTCTTAATTTCATTCATAAATGTAGGATTGGCCTTACAAGAAACATGCATATAATGTAGTGATACTTCTTATCCTTGGCTGTATATTAGAATAACCCAGGCAGCCTTGGAAAACTACTCCCTGTCTCTTCCAGAGATTCTGGTTTAATTGCATGGGAAATAACCAGGGCATCCGTAGTTTCCAAAGTTCCTAGTGATTCTAATCTGTCCCTGAGGATTAGAACCATACATTTCCTGATGGATAGAGCATTATAATTAAAACAGTAGAATACAAGTTCTAGTCCTGGCTTTGCCATCTTGGGCAGTATTAACCTCTGTGGAAATATATTATTTCTTCAATGAAACACAGTTATTGTTGCAACCAAGCTCTCAAATTATTTCTTCTCCAAGAACCTGGAATTCTAATTATCTCCTTCCAGAAAGAAATTAATGTCAAATTTTAGACATTAATATATGGTTTAAAATGTGAGAAATATAAATATTAATCTGATATTGTCTCTGACCTCTAAGAATTCATTAGCTAGTGTGAGAGGCTGAGAAAGACCACGAATTAACTTTATTTTTTTTTATTTCAAGATATTATGAGGATACAAACGAATTAACTTTAATACAGAGTTTCTTTGATACAAGTAAATCATGGAAAACAATGGCAGCCACCACTTGCCTTTTAAAAAGAAAAATTTTAACCTTATGAAGAAACTATGACTTGAGCTCGACCTCAAATAGGGGTGTTCTAGGTTAAAGAGCAGCATTTGCAAAAGTTCTGGAAAGTGCAGAGCATATTTGGGGAACAAGTAGTTTAGGTTGGCCACATTGATTGATACAAGAGATGAGAAGTTATGAAGGCTTCCAGGACCAGATTGTGAAGGGTCTTAAACACTAAGTGCTGATTCAGGTATAAAAGGAATATTAAAAGTTTGACAGTGATTTCAAAGTGCCTTGCATTTCACATTTTGAGAAATATTTGCCAGTTTCCCTCCAGGCTGCTTCCTGGGACAGTGATACAGGAAGGCTATAATTGGAAAAACCAGGAATCAAACTCAAGTCTGAACATAGAATCCATGAAGTCTTTCTTAACCATCACAACATACTGCCTCAGGTCTTTCATGTGTATTGTAATGAGAAAAATCCTTTCTACCTTATAAATTTTCTGTGATTAATTGTATGAGATTGTGCATGTATGATGTTTCACTGCATGCTCAATCCATATTAAGTTCTCAGTAAATTATATATTTCTGTCCTATTGTGCTCTCAATCTGGCAGCCTGTGTGCCTGTGTTCCCTCCAGCAATGCAAGCATGCAGACTCAGCAATTCTACCTGCACTGCTTAGTTAAACCCTGATTGACAGTCTCCATTACCTAGATTCTTAGTATAATTTCTCATTCTTCTCATTCAATTTAATTCAGTAGTTACTGAAAGCTCACTAGTGCTCAGCAGACCATGTAGAAGGCCCTGTGTTAGGTATAAGAGAATGCAAAGATGAATATGGCATACTCTTTGCATTCCAGAAGCCTGCAATCCAATAGTGGAAATAGTTGTATTCATAAATATCTAATATGAGGCAGTGTGGACATAGCTTTGACTGCCTGCTGGAGGCAGAGAAAGGGCAGAGGTGAAAATCTGATAGTTCTTTGCAGTTTAGTTTTTAATTAGGCCTAAGCATAGTGGCTGGTTTAAGTTATAAACATTTGCCAAAAAGTCTAAGGTACTTTGATTCAGAAATTACACATGAATTATAATCAAACTGCATCTTAGAAAATAGAGGAAAACATGTCTAATTGCTCAGTTTGTAAATTTTATCTGTCTTTCAATAACCACACAAAACAAAAACTGATTTATCAGTTGGACAATTATACTGCATTTTAACATGAGTATGTACAACATATTGAACTATATTTTATGGAATTCAGTAAATGAAAGTTTTATTACTTCCAATAAATCATCAAACAGTAACCCTTGCCAGTTTCTCTAAAGTTTCTTAACTCAGATCATTGCAGTTTTTACTTACTAAACACATCTATAAAAATGAAAATTTGTCTTGAGTATTCTTTTCATTAAGCATTATTTCTGTTTATTTCCTCAATTTGAAATAATTTGTTAAAGATTTTGGTTCTTTTTCATAGTATGGTCAAAATAGGAAAATTGAAAGTTACCAGAAGCCTAAAATTTTTAAAAAGTTTTTGCTAAAATTCTTGAATTCTTAATTGGCATACTTTTATCCTCTGTACAATTATGCAAGTCCCTGACTTACACTAGCTTATCTCCTAGAGAAAAATGAAACATATAACCATTATTTATTTATTATAGAATAATGAACATGTCTACAAAATATTATTATTGATTATGAAACACCCAGAAGCCAAATATTAAGTTCTTTTTAGTCATTTAATAGCTTTTATTTTCAAGTTAAAGGAACAGAATTATACTATGTTTACGTAACACCAAGATATTATAGTCAAACTGCTTGCATCTTTCATCACACTGCACTACCTCAGTGTTCTCATCTGTAAGGTAATAATATATACTGAGTAAAGCTAAATCTGGCTTCCATCCTTAATTAAGAAAGTGCTGTTATATGCAGCAAGATATATAACAAATGCCTTGCATTTCCCAATGCCCAGTGAAGACATAAATTCCTCACTGCCTGAATATTAATACTGGCACACAGGCACATAAGGACCAGAATCTTCATCACCAACTCATAATTTTTGATTGCTCATCGTTGGGAAGGTACTTTAACTAGGCACTCTAATGGGTACATACATAAGCAAACATGCTGATGATGTTGCTTTTACATCTGAGGATTCCATATGAGCAAAAGAAGCCTTAAGGAGATGACAAAGTAATGGAGAGGACAGCATTATATGAACTAAGGAAAATTACTGAACGTCAACAGACATAACTGAGTATTGGCCCTCAGATAGAAATCTCTATATATACTCTTCATACGAGAAACTTTTTTATGATACACAGAAAATAGGCTCTCTTTCTGTGAACAAAGATCATATTTACAACAGAACTGAGAGGGAACGGCTGAAATTGTTTGATAGCACTGAAAGAAATTCAAGGTCCAAGCTCTGGTAAAAATATCCTGAGGGTATTTTGAAGAAAGAATATTAAGATTACTAGACATCTACCCAAAGGAACAAAAGACATTCTATAAAAAAGACATCTGCACTAGAATGTTTGTAACAGCACAATTCACAATTTCAAAGATGTGGAAACAACCCAAGCCATCAATACATAAGTGGATTAATATAATGTGTTATATGTATACCATGGAGCTCTACTCAGCCACAGAAAAACAATGGTGATCTAGCACCTCTTGTATTCTCCTGGATGGAGCTGGAACCCATTCTACTAAGTGAAGTATCACAGGAATGGAAAAACAAGCATCACATGTACTCACCATCAAATTGGTATTAATTGATCAACACTTACGTGCACATATAGTAGTAACATTCATTGGGTGTCCGGCAGGTGGGAGAGGGGAGGAGGGGATGGGTATATTCACAACTAGTGGGTGCGGTGCGCACCATCTGGGGGGTGGACACACTTGAAGCTCTGACTCGGCTGGCACAAAGACAATATATGTAACTTAACCTAAACATTTGTACCCCTGCAATTAAAAAAAATGTAAAAAAAAAAAATTACAAACAACCACTCACACACACAAAAAAAAAAGACATATGACTTCTCTAGTAAATAGTGATGAAAATTTACTAATTATTGAGCTAGAAGATTATTGAACTTATGTTGACCATAAGAGTGATATTCACTCATTCAACAAATACTTATTGATCAAACTCCTATTGCAAAATACTGTTCTAGGTACTAGGGATAAGTCATAAACAAGAAAGATATTTCCTGCTTTCAAAAATAGCAATAAATGTAAACTAAATGAACAAAATCAAATTGTAGTAATATGCAGAAAATAAGAACATGTGATGTGATAGAGAGAGAGTGACTGGCCCATTATATTAAGTGAAGTATCCCAAGAATGGAAAACAAGCATCACATGTACTCACCAGAAAATTGGTTTCCCTGATCATCACCTAAATACACATCTGGGAAGGACACCAATCGGATATCAGACTGAGGTGGGGGGTGGGGGAGGGGATGGGTGTATGCCTACCAATGAGTGCATTGCGCACCCTTTGGGGAATGATAACACTTGAAGGTGCTGACTCGGGAAGGGGGGGTGGGGAGGGGAGGGATATATACCTACATGATGGGTGAAACGCTCACTGTCTGGGGAACAGACACGCCTGGAGCTTTGACTTGGGGGGACAGGCGGTACATGGGCAACGTATGCAACCTGAAATTCTTTTTTTTTTTTTTTTTTTTTTTTGTTGAGACAGAGTCTCGCTTTGTTGCCCAGGCTAGAGTGAGTGCTGTGGCGTCAGCTTAGCTCACAGCAACCTCAGACTCCTCGGCTTAAGCGATCCTACTGCCTCAGCCTCCCGAGTAGCTGGGACTACAGGCATGCGCCACTATGCCCAGCTAATTTTTTCTATATAGATTTTTTTTTAGTTGTCCATATAGTGTCTTTCTATTTTTAGTAGAGACGGGGTCTCCCTCTTGCTCAGGCTGGTCTCGAACTCCTGACCTTGAGCGATCCACCCGCCTCGGCCTCCCAGAGTGCTAGGATTACAGGCGTGAGCCACCGCGCCCGGCCTACAACCTGAAATTCTGTATCCCCCATAATAATAAGATGAAATAAAAAAAAAAAAAGAAAGGAAAAAAATAAAATAAAATAAAAATAAAATCAGTGCTAAGGCACAAATACGTTTGGGATAATCCAGAAGGAAAAAAACTGCCAGTCACTGGCACATGATGGGTGTGAAGGAAAAGAGTTGGAGAGGTAGGCAGAGGCTAGATTGTACAGAACTGCCCATAGGCCATGTAAGGAATTTGGGTTTTATTCTAAATATAATGCTAGCAATTAGAGACTTAAGCAGTAAAGGTGCTTTACTCTAGAGTCTTTGCCCCTAAATGCTCATGTATATATTTAATAGTTCGTTCTGACTGTAGTATTAGAACTCTGTGTTAAGGTGGTGGAGACAAAGGTAGAAAGAGTAATTGGAATAATTCAAGCAAGAAATGATGGTAAGGTAGAGTTGGGTATTAGCAGTAGAGATACTGTCAACGGGAAAGATTTAACGTCTATTTTGGAGTTAGAGCCACAGGAACTCATGTGGGTATTTGCCTGCTGGAGACAGTAGACCACATAAGACTTTTGCTGTTAATATAGATTATCTGTAAGGGTGGAGGAGTTGCCAGAAAACAAAATATTATACCCAGTTTTGAACAAAATCATAGTGTCTCTGTGGCAAAAATACTTTGGGTAGTTGTGATTATGATATTTCAAGGAGAAGAAAGGACATCAGAGAAAGATCCAGAAAAAGATAATAAACTGCTTAAGGACTAGAGATTTGTGAAATGATTGTGGTGGGGGAGGGGTGGAAAGCAAGGTCCAGGGAGTCAGGAGACTTGAGTTCTAAATCCAGCTCAGCTACTTATCCAAGGTGTAATTTTGAGGAATGAACTTCATTTTTCTAAAATTCTGTGTCCTCATTTGTAAAACAGGAGTGATATGGAAGAAGATTATATCTATAGTCACTAATAGATTAAAATTTTCATAACTCCTATTTTTTGCCTTGGAGAAATTATGGCTGAGAAATACATTATAAAATATTATAGAATTATGTTTTCTAACTGACTTTTTTATTGAACACAGAATATTTTAAACTTAGAAAAGCCTACAATTTTGAAAAGAGTAAATTTTATCCATTTCAAAGGCAATGCTCTTTTATTTAAGGAATAGTAACATTATGAAATATTTGCCTTGGGTATTGATGTACTTATCCATTCTCCAATTAGCAATTGATTTCCTATGCTCCAAAAATATAAAGATCTTTACATGGTTAGATAAAATTATGTAAAAGTGAATCATTACGTGGCCCTTACCACATACTGTAAGTGCTTTAGAAGTGTTAGTAAATTCTCAGGATGCACCTACAAGATAAGTGCTATTTTACACCCATTTCACAAATGAGAAAATGAGACACAGAGAAATTAAATAACTAGCTTGCCTAAGTTCACAGAGTTAATAAGTGGATGGGCCAATATTTGAATCCAGGGTATCTGGCTCTACAGTCTCTGCCCCTAAATGCTGTGTTATATCTGAGATTGATAAAAGACAAACTTTATGAGAATTTAGTATAGAGAAGCACTTCCTAGATTTCCATGATAAATTATTCTTCATGATCATGAGGAAAAGAACAGACACTCAAGTCCATAGAAAGGAATTATGGAAAATAAAAAAAAATTATAGCTCAATGACTTTTTATGCATTCAGCAGAGTTGATTGAATAAACAGCATACAATACAGATTTGCTGACTGAATCCACACTAGACTAGGTTTTAAGGGGATACACTTAAACAGGCATTTTGTCTACTAATCTTTAAGATCAGTTGATTAAAGTGGTTTAAAAGATATGATCTTCCTAAAGTATAAAGGGAGAAGGGGCAAAATGTTTGTTGGATATGTTTTAGAACTATCTACCAGGTTTATATTTTTTCTTAAAATTACACATAAAAATTGGGCATTATGAGTTTGTGACTGTTGTAAATCTTGGACTTCAGTTCACCAATTAGCTGACCACAAAATTATATTTACTTGTTTCAAAAAAGCACCTTTATTCTGTTGAGTTGGAAAGGCTTCTTTCTTCTGGATTCCCTTTATTGAACAAAGCAAGCCTAGCCCATTGTTTTTGTTTTCCTTTTGTTTGATTTTCTATGAGGGAATATAAAAGTTAAAAATATTGAGTATGAATTTCTTAATGAAATCAGACATCACAAAACTTAAAACATAAATTTGTTGAATCCTAAATTGCCTTTTCTGGATTACATAAGATAGAATATGTTTATTGAATATAGCATTATACTATACATTTTAAATTCTATTTGTTGGAAACAGCAATTCGTTTATGACATACAATTGACCCTTAAACAACACAGATTTGAACAGTGCAGTTCCACTTATTTTTCCCAACCAAACTAAGAATGAAAATCCAGTATTCACAGGATGGAAACCCCATGTATATGGAGGGTTGATTTTTGTATTCATAGGTTCTTCGGGGTTGCCTCCAGATTTTCATGTATGCAGGGGTCCTGGAATGAGTCCCCCACATATATGGGGGGGACTGTACATGATTGGAATATTTGGTGAGCCATTACAGCTATTTTCCTAGCTATTTTGGGTACAGGAGAGTTTCTTTCTTGGCATTGTGGGATGTTTTGGACTTATTGACCTTAGGGAGTTGCATATAGTGAGCTAGACACCATGCTAAATGCATTACATAAATTATATTATGCACCACCGCAACAGGTATATACTATTCTCATATCCATTTTACAGAAGAGTCAATTCAGACTTTCAGGGGTTAATTAACTTACCTAAGGCAATATGTTTCAACCAACAGGACTTCATTTAAGATTTCTATATCAAAAGCCCCAATCTTATCCCAAAAAAACATGGTTAACATCTTTAAGAATATATTTATATATAAATATATTTAATAGTTAAGTCTAAACTTCACTTAAAATTTGTCTTGTGCTTTTCTCTCAGTCTCATGAAACACTATTTTAAAAACCCTTTTCTTTACAATGCCAGTTTTTTCTGGTCTCACCTCCATCACTCTTGCTTAATTGATATGTTTCTTGTCTGGATCAATGCCTTGGTCTCCTGCTTGGTCTCCTTGTTTCTTGTCTCACATCTCTTTAGCAAATTTCGTACACTATCAGCAGAGTTCACTTGAAATAAACCTTTTCTCCCTAGTTTAAAAGCTTCTGTCTTCTTTAGAATAAATATGAAATTCTTTAGACTGTCTTAAAAGACTCTTGCTAAAGAATACCCCCATTAACTACTTTATATTGTCCTTTTTTCCACTAGCCACCCTTCATTTTATACAACTTTATTTCCTCTTTGTATATAGAATTTGTGATACTTATTTTCATTTCCACATCCTTTTTACTCATTCTTCGGATTCTAACTTTCTGTAGAAAAGTTCCCATTAAAGTACCCCATCTTGAGGCAAAAAAGCTGATTTGAGCTACTCCACCCGATATTAATGTGTTTTTGTTGAAACTCCAAGCGTTTATCATCTATACCACTTAGGAGTTATGTAATATCATTGTATCTAATGTTATCTGATAAGCTGAGATTTTTACTCCTTATTTCTTCAGAGGCTAGGTCTTAAAGAAACTGTACCCCCTACTTCTCTATTATATGCTGAATGAGTAATAACTACAATTCATTATGGGTTTACCAAAGTTATTCCACTTGAGAATAATCAAAGATGATTGTACTTGAAAATGTAGTATTAGCTAAACAGTTCTTGCAAAAGGACTGTTATTTTTATATTAATGCTTCAGTTTGTAAAGGTGCAAGAAATGAAAATTATATATGCATTCAAATTAAAATATGTAATCAAACATGAGAGCTGAATATATTCATCAATATGGCAGTTTGAGACAAAAGTTCTAAAATTGCAGGCTTCAACATAAAAGTGTGCATTACAATTTACAAATAACTTTCAAAATAGTCAGAATTTGAATATGATATTTCTTTGATAATGGATATAGTAAAATGTTATGTTAATTCCACATGTCTTTTTCAAGTGTTCTTATCTCCTTGAAGCTGTATCAGAATGTAATTTAGCAATATTGATTGAATATAAAAACTTTGGTTTTATAAGCCAAAGAATACAAAGACCACTTATTTAGTTATTCATTTAGCAAATATTTATTAAACACCCAATATGTGCTAAGCATTGTCTTAGAGGATGAATAAACACCTAATATGTACTAAGGACTATTTTAGAAGATGAAATTTTAGTACAAAAATAGTTGCTTTTCACAAGTGCTCATATTCTGGTGTTGAGATGGTCAAAAAATCCAACCACTGTGAAACAATCAAATACCTGTGTAATGGAGGGATGTGAAATATGCAGTTAGAACAGAGGAGAGACAAAAAAAATTATGTATGCTGATAATGCAATTGCTTTGGTCCAATAACTTATTTTACTTTAGTGACTAGAGTATGTCTCAACTTAAGGAAATATGATATAAAAATATATGAAATAGATCAACTAGAGAGTTTGGAGTTGCATAAAAGATCCTGCTAAGAATTCCTCTACTATGTTTAAAAAATATTTATATATGCATGGACATATGTAAAAAAGATTTACACAAAATTTGTATGTATACAGCTTCTGATTAATAGGATGGATTTATAGCTCTGTAATAGAAAAACTGTCATTATGGTTTCAGGTTTTCCAATAGAAACACTTATTATAATTTCATGAAATGCTATAACTGGTTTTACAGAAGAACTCATGCTTGCTATGATAATTGGATTATTCAAGCACCAGCTTACAGATGATCTGCCTAAGTACAAAATAGTCATTGGGAAATTCAAGCTTGGACCAATAGCATTACTATATGGAATGGCTCTATATGTGTGCAACTAGATATGAGCCAAATCAAGAAACCAAATGCTGATCAGACACATCACATCTGTAAAACCTGCATGTCCTAGTTTCTGCTGATTACACAGCCGTATAGATTTGTTGCGAGCAATGCATTGAAAGTTCTGAATCCTGAGTGTCTGCTGTTGCTGCATACAGCATTTCACCCTTGGATGTGGCCTTGTGATCCATGAGACTCTGTCATAGTCAAACCATGCTGAATCAATATAGATACTCGTACTGGATGGAAGATGCTGTTCCAGTTTACTTGGATTCAATATTTATGCAACATTCCAATGAAATGTACAGCAAGATTTTGGTAAACTATTTTAAAATGTTAATAGAAAGGTGGTAAATGAAATACTATTATTTAGGTACACCCATTAGTTGGTATTCAACATAAAAACCCTAATTGCAATAATGAACACACAATAAAACTGAAAACATCATTATGAAATTCAAGCACTAGAGTTTTACTGTCAAATAGAGGGCTATTTATGGAAGAAATACATTGGAATCACCCATTAACTTTTAAACAATGATACAAGTAATCATTTTGAGCTTGTATGATAAATATGAGCATATATTATCTGAATACATACTCCTGGAGAAGATGGATTAGATAAAAAAAATTTTGAAATTTTAAGTCATATTGTATCATATTATTTTTTATAATTTTTAAGAAAAACAGTGAGTATTTTGAACATCTGCTTTGCTAGGTTTTATTCTATAATATTCTCACATAATTTTGCCTAATAAATATATTGATTAAATATGTATAAAAGCAATCATACACTTATATTTGGGCCCCTGCTCTGTCTGCAGTATTGTTCTAGTACAATGGTCTATACTGTAATATTAAGTAATTTACAGTGGAATTGAGAAAACATGTCTTTATATGAAATAAGAAATAACAGGTATCAAAATGTGGGATGCGTATGATAATTGCAATGGCAGAATGGTAGGTTACAGAAAAAGACATAGATGTAGTAAGTATTGCCATGAATTTCTTCATATGTTAATCATACACAAACATACACACACCCCTATATATGTATATACATGTCTATATGCATGTTTTTGTATATGCATATATTTTTATATAATGACAACATACAGTACCAAAGTTTGGGCTTAAGAATCAGAGACTGACTTGCTTATATATCATCTCTGTAAACTTGAGGAACTATTATAGCCTTCATTTCCTCATCTGTGAAATGAGGATATTAATGCCCACATCACTGGGTTTTTGTAAGACTTAAATATAATAAATATGTAAAACACCAATTTGTAATTAACAATAAATTGTGATTATTATAATGATGACCAACATGCTTGATAACTTTCCATAAAAACATATGCTTTCCTTGCTCAGTAAAAATTTTATAGTTATAATTTAATAATTTTTACATTGGTTTCTATACTATCCAGCTACAGAAATGCCACAAATACATGACAGTGGGATATTCACAATTGTCAGATTGTAGAACAGATTGTAAATTCATTGCTAAGCCAGCAGAAGATATGGTTGTCAAAGTTTCCTAAGAGGCAGAGTATATGATACTTTAAGCAGTGATGAATGAGTTTGGTCAAAATGTTCAAATAATGTGTACAATCCATTTAATGATAATTGTATTCTTCTATTCTCAGTTGAAAGATAAAATAAGTCTTACTTTTTTCATAAAACAATTTTATGAAATATAAGTTGTGGAATACAGTTTTATAATTTTAATGGTCTGAATAAAACTATATTAGTTTTGCCTGTTACAAAAAAAGAACATAATTAAGAGAATATAATACCATTAGATAAAACCATATCGTCAATTAAATACCACCAAAGAGTGTTTTTATTATAACAGTTATTTATAATCCAAATACTATCATCAATTTTTCTTTAAAACTGTTGTTCACTCCATCACTGCCCTATATTGCAAAATGAGCATAGTGATCCAAATATAAAGGGTAACTAATATATTTTGAGAAGTCAGAGTATAGATTAGAACAGACCCAAGCCTTAACTTTTGGCTCTTACCTATGACCTTGAGCAAATGTTCCAGTTACCCAGTATTACACAAGAAACCAGGCTGCAATTTAGTGACTTAAAACAACACCAATCATTTATTTTGCTCATAAGTCTGTAATTTGAGCAAGGCTGGCAAGGACAGCTCAGCTCTTCCCCATGCAGCATCAGCTGAGGTGGCCGGACTGGGAGCTGGAGAATTCACATTCCAGATAGCTCCCTCCCCTGTCTGGCCAATTGGTGCTGGTTGTCAACTGGGAGCTCCTCCAGAGCTGTGAGCCAAGCGCCTAAGTTCTTCTCCACATGGTCCTCTCCATGGCTGCTTGGCCTTGCTCCTGGCACAGTGGGTAGTTTCTAAAAGTAACCATCTTAAAGAAGCAGACAGAATCTCTATCACCTTTTATGACCTAGCCTTGGAAGTCACCTCAACTATAGTCACAAGCATACTGGGTTCGAAAGGAGGGAACATAGACCTAACGTTTTTGTGGAAACAGTGTCTATGAGATATTGTCAGAATAACATATGGTTTGGAAGATACTGGTGGGGCCATTTTTTGGAAAACACAATCTGCCACAGCACGCTACTTAATATCACTTAGCTTCAGTTCCCTCATCTAAATAATAAAATGCTAGACACCCTTTTGATTAGTTGACACATGTTACATTTATTAAACCCTCACAACAGCCCCTGAATTAGGTGCTACCTTTTATTCCCATTGTCTCCATCATTCCTGGTTTGCAGATGGCTGTCTTCTCCTTGGATCCTCACATGTAAAAGAGCAGAGAGGAGAGCTGAGTCTGTTCAATCTCTTACAGGCCCTAATCCCATTCATGAAGGCTCCATCCTCATGGCCTAATCACCCCCTAAAGTCCCTACCTTCAAATACCATCACACTGGGGATTTAGGCTTCAACAATCAAATTTTGGGGCAACACATACACTCAGTCTATAGCACAGATTTACAGATGAGAAACTGATGCACAGAAAAATAAGTTAGCTGACAAGTTGTATGCAAAGTGCTTAGCAAAACACCTAGTTCATTCTGAATGCTCAATAATTATAAACGGCTTTACTGGAGCTATTATTTCTAATACACCTTAGAGTGAAACACTGGGTGTTTTCTCTTTGAATGTATTTTTCTTTATTCATAAAAGTAAATTCATTTTGGTTTTTGTAGTATGCAAGGAAGGGATAATGAAAGAAAAGTTAGAAACTTTCATAATTGGATATTTAGAAAAAAATAGTGAAATAGGAATACAAATCTCTGCTTTGAGGATAAAAAGCTAAACAGTACCTCATTTCATGGTATTTAGGAATAAGGTGATAAATATATTTACCAAGTACAGTTTTTATTAATAAAAGTAGTGCTAAATATGAAGAAAGTAGTATTAATGTATGCTTAAGTATGGTTACCAAAATAAACCTGGGAAGATAAAATTAAATAAAAATCACATTAGGGCCAGGCATGGTAGCTCACACCTGTAATCCTAGCACTCTGAGAGGCCAAGGCGGGAGGATCACTTGAGCTCAGGAATTTGAGCCAGCCTGAGCAAGAGTGAGGACCCTGTCTCTACAAAAAAAGAAAAAAAAAATCACATGAGAAGAATGTTGGAACACTTAAAGAGTGATCTGTATTTATAGAAACAATATGGTTAGCATTTTATTGTGCCAGTATTATTACCATATTATATTCAAAATGATAATTAAAAAATAAAAATTGGGCCTAATCCTAAAAACTCTTGAAATAAACCTTGGTCTCCATACCTTATCTTAACTTGCAGAATAGAAATCTATACCTTATTCTCACACTAGAAACAGCTTTAGAATTTTAACGTTGCTTGTCACCAGCCTCAGACTATGAAAGTGTTTATGATTTTATTTTCCAAATAATGTCCCATTATTGACATTTGTCCATCTCTTGAATGAATGTACTTTCTTCAGATTATCTTTAAAATACAAATTATGAATCTATAAATGAGAAAAGATGGTGAAAGATAAAACTAATTTAATACATTCACTATATGCTTATTAATGGCAACTTACCTGGGTTTGCCAGTGTGTGTGTGTGTGTGTGTGTGTGTGTATAGTGTGTATGTATATATATGAGAGGTCTTCCAAAAGTTTATGGAAAATGCATATTATGAAAAAAAACTATACATGTATTTCAAAATTGCTTTGCACCTAAATAAATTTGTACTAACTTGTTAACATGTCAGGACAGGATCTAGTTTGTGACACTAAGAAAGATATCAGTTGGAAAAGAGCCTTTATTGGGGCAATATGAATTTCTAAAATTGAAGCAAGAACAAACATCAAATTTATGGGAAATCTTGGGTGGAAAAATGGTGGAATCATTGGAGCTTTATGAAAAGTTTATAGGGACAGTACTCCAAAGAAATTAGCAGTTTACATTAGCTTTCTTTCTGTAAGTCCTAAGAACAATACCATCTGCTTATGATTGACAGTGTTTTGAGAAAGTTAGCCAAAAGTTTAGCAGAAAACTATCCAACAAAACTTCACCAAAATCTCTCTTTACCACAACAATTCTCCTGCTCATTCTTCTCATCAAAGAAGGGCAATTTTGTGGGAAATCATTAGGTATCCACCTTACAGTTCTGACACGGCTCCTTCTGACATCTTTTTGTTTCCTAAACTTTAAAAAAATAATCTATAAAGAGTGCCCATTTTTCTTTAGTTAATAATGTAAAAAAGACTGCATCGATACAGTTAAATTCCTAGAACCCTCTGTTTTTAGGAATGGATTAAATAGGTGAAATTATCACTTACAAAACTGTCTTGAATTTAAAGAAGCTTATGTTAAGAAACAAAGTTTATATTTTTTATTTTTATCTTTTAATTCTGTTTTTCCACAAACCTTTTGAAGTGTATCTGTGTGTGTGTGTGTATCCCTGTTTTTTATTAGTAGGTTCTTCTGAAGAAACAAAATCTCTCTCCTGTGTGCTTATTTACTGGTAAGGTATAGGGTTATTTTTCTTATCTTTTTTATTTTTAAATTCCTTAATCTTCTCTGCCTTCTCTAATTACATGACAACAAAATTTACTGCACAACAGAATCTAGGAGAACAATGCCTTTGCCAATTTCTTAAATTTCTTTTATGAATTCTATTATCTTGAGAAATAATGCAGATCACATATTTTACTGATAAGTCATTCAGGTTTATCTAAACTTACAGACTATTGAACACCAATGAGGGAGAAACAGTCAATTATATTAATATCAGTTCCTATCACACAAGATGAAATTTAATATTTCATCAAATGGTGAGAACTGCACAGCATGATATGCCGACTAGGATTTCTCATGATTCTTTGTCTTCCAGTTCTCTGATAATAAGAAAAAGCCTAAAAAACATGGCTAGCAATATATAGCCTAACCAATGTTTAAAATAAAGTGTGTATAGAACAGGGTATTCATTTGTTGATTTTTGTTTTAGCAGAGATATACTTTGTGTGTGTGTGTGTGTGTCTGTGTCTGTGTGACTTAAAGTACTCTTCCACTGTATTTCAGTCAATACTTCAATATGCTGATTTCAGTTTTCCGGGGATGATGAAATTTCAAACATCTATAAGAAAAATTATAACATATATACTTCATTAGTATGAGCAATATTTCCATCACTATACTCATATGGAGTGTGCCTTTAATACTTTTCTCTTTAATGTTTTTCTGTAAAAATTTACTTTGACTTTTATATGTATGATATCTGTCACTGTTATTTTAAACAATCACTTATGTTTCCTCAAATTATAAACATATTTTTGAAATATAAAACTGTATGTTTTAATTTAGATCATTTACCATATAATTTTGTGAGAATATTTATGTGTTATATTTTATAGATCTACCATTTCTAAATCACATTGTCTATATTCTTCTAGCATTCTTACTACTTTTATCAGTGGGTACTTGGCAACAGAAAATCTAGAAATAATTTCACTAGTCTTTCATGAATAAGAATTTGTTTGTAATTCAATGATTTCCAACTGATTATATGTGCTCTACTTTTATGATCAGAAATTTAGGAAGGTGTGAGCTTTGTGTTAAACAGTTGATTAAACATGTAAGTTTATCTTCAATTCCCTATGAACACTTCACTAATAAGAGTAAGGGTATATAAAGATGGAAAACAATTATTTTCTTGACTATATATACATATTTTAAGTTGGAATTGTTGACTATGTTATCATATATTGTCTTGTAGTTATGATACATTATACTGTGTGAAGATTAAACATAGTAATTAAATACTTTTTAAAGTATACTTTTAAAGAATATTTTAATTATGAAAATGTCAGGTGGGTTAATTATACATTATTTATATACTCTGAATTTCCACAGTTTTAGAAAAATATTTTGATGGTTAAGTCTTTGACTTGATTAACCATGTAGTATTAATTTACCAGCAAATTTGAGAAGAGACTTTATATTCATGTACCACCACTTCCTATTGATATTGATATTAAATAACCAACTTCTTAATAGTAATTTTACCTTACAGAATTGATAAATTTTCTTCTCATGAATTACTAAATCATTTATAAAAATATTTTAGGATCAAACATAAACTATAAAAAATACATTTATAGAATGCACAAAAGAAAATTTAGCCACTAAGAAAGGTATTTAAGACACCAGCACCAAACTGGGATTTCCTCCTTCAGTACTCAGAAGGACTGAGAGAGAAGTAGAATGTAAATGCATTTTGAACACTATGATTCAATTATTTAATGTCTCCCCAGAACTACACAAAATCATCTCCCTTATTGCCAATTATAGACATCCCCACACTTAGGAAAGCACTGATACTTTGTGTGTGCACGCGTGTGTGTGCATATATATGCTTGAGGTATGCCTTTAAAAATTAATGACATCAGTTAAAATATAAAGTCATAGTTGTGTTACTAACTCTGAATTACTAATTTCATTTATTAATGTTGATATATATTGACTTCTCTGTGTATGTGTGACACTGAACTCTGAGATCAAAAGTGTGCATAAATTAAAATATATTGTACATGTAAAAATAAAAGAACTATAGCAATAATAACCTAAAAAATTGTTTTTCCCCTTTTTTTACAGCTTGCAGACCAGGATTCTATAAAGCATTTGCTGGGAACACAAAGTGTTCTAAATGCCCTCCACACAGTTTAACTTACATGGAAGCAACTTCTGTCTGTCAGTGTGAAAAGGGTTACTTCCGAGCCGAAAAAGACCCACCTTCCATGGCATGTACCAGTAAGTCTGTACATTTTAGATTTGGAAACTCAATGCCCAACCCTTTGGTCTCTTTGTTCTAAATTTTAAAAATAAGTAAATGTACAAAATCCTGTATCATCAATACCATTTGCCTTTGATAACAGTCAAGGGAAAACCTTCTCCCTCTTGTCAGCATAGTTTCTTTTCAACTGCTTGTAAAGAATATGTTTACTCTTCAAAATTCATATTGATTCATGATATACAAATAGCAGCAATGGTTTGAGGCCCTACATATTCCCTGTAACTATAATCTGTCCTTAGGAAGTTAAAGCAGCTTAAAGATACATGAGAAATTATGAACAAAACTTCTGTTCTTTGCTGCAACCCTTGACCACTTTAAGGTACATCAATTTAGGACTATAAAGTTAATGTGCAAGGGAGATTCCAGAGGAAACTGGAAAAAAAAAAAAAGTCATTGTGTTATTGTTATGCAGAAAAGTTTGAGTTTCCTTGACATTTATTTTTAAAGGAAAGGTATTTTTGAGTTTTTCCACATTTCCCTTCTTGCTATCTCTCTGATTTTTTATTTGGAAGCAATAGAATATTAAATCTAAATGTGAAGGTCATTTTAATGCATCACTGAGAATTTTAAATTATTTGTATTCTTCTATTATTAAAATATTATAAAATATCTGTACATTTAAAAAACAAAAGTGAATATATTAATACATTGCTAAGCTATGCAAAAGTAAAATGTCACCTTGTTAGATATAGAAGTAAGATAATCATAGTGAAAATTTGCATTTCTTGGCAATGAATTGGTACCAAAATGTTGCTTCTTTCATGTAATTCCATAGAAACAAAAATAAATTGAGAATTATGTAATGTCACATATTCCTTAGAAACAATGATGGAGATGTCCCATTTTTTTTTAACTTACCTGATGTAGTTCATAGATTTTTCTACATTTCTACAGACTTTATTATAAAATATTTTTATAGAACACATTTAATAAAAATAAAACACATTCATTAGTAGATGTAATTTTTGCTTTCAGATTGTAAATGCTAAGTGACTACATTCTTCAGAAAATTACAGTCTGGGAAATTACTACTTGAGCTTTGGTTTTTTGTTTTGTTTTGTTTTGTTTTTACCGAGAACATATAAATAGGAAAAGGAAAATTGTAAGTTCTCATTTGACTGTGGAAATAGTTTTAACAGAAAAACTTTGTTATTACTATACATATATAATACTTCTGGTATTATTACTGTTTATTATTTTATTATATTGTGGACAAAATACAAGGCAGATGGTAGTATTTCAAATGGTTGCAGTCCTACCAGGCAAGTGTCTCTCAAAACCTACATAGAAACTGAATGGAGCTTCTTAAGTGAATGATAGAGGAGAATCTCCTCTTTTTATTTTCTTAAGAGGCCATAAATAGGCAATTGATAAATTGAAGTAATAAATTGGTTCCCATAAATATAACCCTTTAGTGAAGTAGTACAGTGGGTAGTTGGGATGGCTTAGAGTTCTTTGGAGTTAGAAACAAGTTAAGGACATAAATATGGGATGCAACACGATCTATAAGCATGGTAATCTAGTCAGTCATTGTTGAATCAGATATGTATATTTTTCAATTTATCATTTTATGTTACTTGAATTTGCTTTCCTTTTTATTTCCTTTTTTAATGGGTGACATTATAAATTACAATTTTAAAATGCTGGCCTATTTTGGCTATACTAAGTAGAAGCAGAGAAAGATTTAATTCTGTTATGTTTGGGGAGAGCTTTAGACAGGAAAGAACATGCCATTGTTGCTGTAGGGTAGGAAAAAAAATATTTCTCTCTACCCTTCACAGTTTTTAGTTGGGATAGTCTCCTGTAACTAAAACAGATTAACAAGAGAAATGAAAACAAGTTTATTAACATGTATGTCTCACATATATGTGGGAGATATGCAGGGAATGACTAAATCTCAAAGTGGTGGCTTTGAGTTCCGGCTTAAACACGGCCTTCAACTGAAACAAGAAGGAAGGATGTTGAGGGCAATAATGGGAGGGGACCAGGACAGTACATTTAACAAGGACAAGTTTTGTTAGGCAAATTTAAGTCAATGCCTTCTTCATGGGTAAGAGTTTCCAGTGATTTAGTCATTTTTCTCTTCTTGAGAAGAGAGGGAGAAACACTTAAAATGGAGATTTTTTTTTCCTGCAGATGTAAGTTTTCCTTAGAAAAGGGCAACTTCTACTCTGTTTTCAAAGCTTCTCCTGTGCTTGCAGTTTCTCAAAATAATCAGCTCAAAATAATCCTGATGCCAAAGGGGCATATTTTGAACTAGCATATTCTGGTCTCCTAGAGTCATATTTTGGAGTGGCATATTCTGATCTCCAACAGTTTATTTTGGGGTGGCATATTTTGGTCTCCTACATTGTCATCAGGGATCATGACAATGATTTTCTTTTTCTTTCTCTTTGAGAACCCCCAAAGAAAAGTGAAATGTGGCGTTTTAGTCAGGTTTCCCTAGTCCAGCCACAGGAAGCTCCTCTTTCAAGCCTTCTCTCTGCTACTTCCTAAGGGATTATTTGCCTTGTTTCAAACAAGACTCAGCATGGTGCACTAGGAAGTGCACCATTTTTTAGAACCAGATTATCTGAGAGAGAATCTTGGTGTCATAGGGACAAAGGGAAATCTCCTCTTCCACCTTTTCTGTAGGTTACTGAAATGAACCGACAATAGACAGATTAATAGGAGAAAAAGGCATACAAACTTGTTAATCTGCATAAGCATGGGAACCATATAAAATATGAGACTCAAAGAAGGCCCATATGGTTGAGGCTTATCTACCCTCTTCATAGAAGAAAGGGAAATGAGGGGTGGGAGTTAGGCAATTGTGAGGGATAATAAATTATTTGGGGGGAAATGAATGAGCCCAAATAGCAATGGCCTGGGACAAAGTTTCTCTGGGCTCTGAGGAAGATGGCAGGAAGGTGAAGGGTAGAACATCACTATAAAAAATAATTGTCATCTTAGGCAGATAAAGTCTCCCAGGTAATCCCTTGGAACTGCCCATAGAAGCATAGATGAAAAGTCAGTCTGGGCATGATGATGGCTTTATTTGCTTCTCCAGTGGTTAATCTTTCCTGATTATTTGTTGTGTTGATGTCACAAAAAGGAAGAAGCTCAGGCAAAATAAATTTAAGTAGAGAGTTTATTTGGGCCAAGATTGAGGATTGCAACTCAGGAGCATAGATTCAAGTTGCCCTGAATATACACTGCAATGAACAGCAGTTTCAAGTGCATATTTAAATGCAAAAAGACAGGGCAAGGAGTGGTCTAACACAAAGTTGTTTGTCAGGAATTCTCACTGGTTTAAAGAAATAACATTGACTAGTGATTGGCTATATATTGTTAAGCTATAGGGAGTGGGTTATAGTTTCTGGTTTGGCATTATTAGGTTACTTTCTACCTATTTGTGGCAATAGGAAGCTGTTTCAAGAGATTAATACATAGCTAAAAGGGGGAGAGGAGTAGGACATGACTGCTGTCTCATTTTTTTTTAATTTAATTTTTTGTTTTAAATTATGTTGCTATCTCATTTTATTCCTCAGATGAACGTTCTTATCTTTCCCCTTTTCCCACTTTTGATCAAAGATCTTTCTTCTTGAAAGCATTGATAATCAAAATTTGAGTGTCAAGATGTCCCTCATCACCAAGAAGGTTCATTCCCCAATAGTCCTGTCAAAGTCATTGATCTGTGGCTCCTGTTGCTTGTTTAATCATACCTAATCTTCGGAGTATCAAGAATTTAGTTTTCTCAGAAGAAGTAAATCAATGAGAGTTACATAGTGGAAATACAATGCACGCAAGTTTTATAACTAAAAAGAAAATTTGTATGCCAGAAAGAAAGAAAGTAAGAAAGAAAAAAAATCCTGTCCAGAGGGACTCACATGTCTGTCTCCTGCCCAGTCCTTTCTCCTGAACTCCACCTACTGGCTGTAGTCTCCACTGGGACCTTGGGAGTTTCACAGATACTCTACAATTATTGTTTACTTCACAGGGAAAACACATGGCTGTATATGAATTCCCTTACCTTCCTACTACAAAATCTGTAAACCTGTCTATATCTATGTAACCATTTTCCTTCCTACAAAATGACAGAAGGCTGTCCCTTTCCAACCAAAGCCTATCCCTCCACGTTTTTTGGAATCTGTTTTCCCTAAACAATTATTTCATTTCTCTATTAGTTTAGTCCCATGTAATTAATTCTTGTTCTACTTGATGTTGGGTTAGCAATCTTCATGAATACATCAGGTTGTTTTTTTTTTTTTTTTTTTAAATTAGAACCCTGGAAGTTTTATGTTTCTATTCAAATGGCATCATCATCACAGTTATCAGAAACCTATATTCAAGACTACTTTTAAAGTCCTTTCCATAAATTTCCTTAAAGAAGCAGCAAATTTTAGACATAACTGACTATAAACCTTTTTTTGAGAAGAATCAAAGTAAAACAGTAATTGTGTATAGATTACAAAATTTTAGAATAGCCATGGTTAAAGACACAATTATCTAGGAAATTTAGTTATTTCTGTGACATATAACGATTTAACATAATAACCATACTTATGACTGATAACATATACTAAGACATATCAGAATTTTAGGAATCTCATATAATTTTGGAACACATATTAATAACACATTTACACAAATATAACCCAAAGAAAGTTAAACACCATTTCATATTTTACAATGCTTCATGTATGATTTTAACATACCAAATAAACCTAATATATCTCTCTTGGACTTCCAGGGATCCTAATATCCAAGTAGTTACTTTGGAGTCAAAAAGACTGAACTTAGAGTTGGAAATTTTGATTTTGGAAAATTTGTCAAATATCAAAGGTTTAAAACACTTGCTCAAAACAGCATCACAGGTCACTGTAAAACAATAATGATTAATTTCACCAAAGTGATAATTCAAATATTTTAAAAAACAAAAACCTTTACTCTTTGATAGAGACTCAGTTTCTCAAACCATCGTAAGACCTAATAAAGAAACCATTAGGCAAACAAAATATCTATCTCCTCTCTCCTCTCTTTATTTTTGATTGTTATTTTTTGCAGTTTACTCAGAAGCTAAACAAAAATCTTTTATTATCTAATATTAACACTACATGAAAATCTTCAAAAGCGAAAACCAAATTCTACCTTTGCATGAGTGTATTTTTAATGCTGATGCTAATTTTAATAAAATCTTACAAACAAATCCATTCACTCTTAATCAGTTTTGAGTACAGGTAAGATTTCCATAAACATTTTATAACTTTTTACTATTCTTTTTCTATTTCCTTTCGTTTTCTTTCACCAACTTTCTATATCCGTTCAGTTTTATCTATCATTGTTTTTATTCCTTCAGTTTAAAACAATCATTAAAACCTCTAAACTAGGCAAAATTACTTTCCTTTTAACAAAAACTACATTCCCATGTCCTTGTGTAGCCTTTCTTATCAAATACACATCCTACTTTCCTTAGACACTGTTACAGCCCAACCAGGTTCAGTGCCCACTGCTCAAGAAGAAGCCAGGCAGCGTTTACAGCAAAGCGTTTTATATTGCAGGCACCATGCAAGCAGATGGGAGGTATTTCTCAAATCCATCTCCCCAAAAATTTGGGGAGAGAGGGTTTTTAAACATAGTTTGGCAGGCAAAATTCTAGGCAATGGGGTCTGCTAGTTGGCTGTGTTCATGACAGAACCACAGAGGGGTAGAAATTGCCTTCTTTGCTGAGTGAGTAGGTTCTTGGGTGGAGGTGGCAATACCAGTTGAGTCAGTTCCTTGCTCTGGGCCACTGGTCTGCGTAGGTCAGCTGTTCCACCGGAACGTAGGGCTTTGGAAATAACTCAAAAACTAGCCTGCCTTTCACAAAGGTGATGTTATCTATGGGGAAAGTTAAGAATCTTTATGACCATCAGCTATGTGACTCCTGAGTAGCAATTATAGGAAAGTAAACTGGGGGACAGCAGCTGATTATTATCATTATTTGTAGCAATGCCTGTGCCTTTGCAAAGTTGAGGCCCTTACCACAGCTTTTGCCCTGCACCCCTTTATTAATTTGTAAAGGACAGTTTTAACACTTTGCATATAGAATTGTTTCTTTCATTTCTAGTAGTTTTAATTGCATACATTAATTACAATAACTATTACTAACCCTTATCTTTAGTGAAAAACCTAGAAAGTAAGCAATTTTAATTATGTGCCACAGGCAGTGTCCACGACAAAGGACAGAGCTGTGAAGACAATGCCTGGAGAATCTAATCTCTCCCAGCATGGCCAAGAGACACAGCTGGGCTAGGGAGGATAGGATCCAAGTGTTGTCCCTATGCATTACCATGGTCACCTGTCTAGACTTCGGAATGTAAAGGCTTAAAACTAAAAAAAAGAGCTCGTAGTAAGATGTGCGTAAGGCTTTGGAGGAGCACAGCAGTCAGCACTTACAGCTTTAACTCACAGACAAATTAAGCAAGTTTAAAAAAAGTACTGCAGAAGCAACAGTTTTATGACCTTAAAACATCTAGCAGAGAAAGTATGAACCTTCCTTACCAATGGACCCATGCAAAAATGTCTACATTAAATTTTGAAGATGTTTATATTTTATTTTAGCAATAATTTTTAAACTATCTTTATTTAGCAAAGATGACTAAAGTCACATGAACTTGAAAAGCATTTAGACTTAATTTATGAGTACTCATTTATTTATAACTCAATATTATACTCTCGTAGATAGTGTACAGACAGATATACATGTACACATAAAGATACAGACAGATAGACTTTATAGTTTTAATTTTAGCCATAAGACCAGTAAAACTCACCAGTTTAAAAGTATAGCTGTATTCAAACTATGACTTTGTAAATGGAACAAATGAAAGGTTATTTCTCCCACATGGCCCAATCCTTCACTGAGTTTTAGAGAAAGAAGGGTAACAATTTATATCTCCAAGTTCAGACAGAGAAAATTTAAGCTTTTTCAAGAAGGAGTTTGGGGGTGTCAGAAAAAGACTGAAAATGGATGTCTAGGTTACACAAAATTGTAGGAATTTACCATAGAATTGTGTAAGAAGACCAATTCTATTAGATGTTAATTTCATCTGTTTTCCTAGTGGACCACAGAACAGGGGCAACAAAGCATTTGCAGTTTTTAGGGATTAATAACTTAAATATGTAGAAGTCAGGTGCAGTTGGAAGGCAGAGCATTTAGACCTTTACAGATCCAAGGATTCCACTTTTACATTGAATCCTGGGTCTCCAAAAAGAGGAAAAATGTGTGCAATGTTTTCACAGTGCACTTCACTGCAAAGACATTTTTCTAAATGTTTCAACCACACATTTATTTCAGTACACAAAGAAATGAGTAGCCCCCTGTAGTGGTAACCATTTTCTGTAAACAACTGCCCTTAGCCACCTCCAAAACTGCAGCTCTCACCAGTCAACACACATACCGAGGTCAAGTTCTCTCTCACTGTACAAAGTAATCTTTGGTACCCCAAAAACCAAAGAGAGTAGAGTTTTAGACCTGCAAGGAATCTGTCCATTATTTTTTAGACTATGTAGGAAGACAGAGGACCCCCAAAAAGGATCAGTAGTGCCTTTTTCTATGTTTCTTAAGGTGTCTGAGTCATTAGATGTCCTCCCATAGATCCTCTTATGTGGTACGAAAGACAGCAAAGAGGAAGAACGGAGAGAAGTAAATGGGAGAACAATTCGTAAGAAAGAAAGCAGACAGAGGGACCAAGCAATTTCACTTAGATTAAGTAGCTTTTAGTTTAGTCTCTGTTTTCCAACTGGACAGCTCTGGTTTATATCAGCTTTTATATAAGCTATATATAGCTTGAATGTCTCCTTTTAATTAAACTGACTTCTGACTATAGAGCTCTTTAAAAAAAAAATCCTTTTAAATCTCTTATTATTGTATTTTAACTGGGATGGACAGCTGACATGTCTGGCTTTTGAATCTTTTTTTTAACCAAAGATACCCTCTTAAGTGACAAAGCAATATTCTAAAAAGTCAAAAGTCATGCAAATATCAAACCAAAAGGAACTGGTTGCCTGACCAGGAAAGGCACTGAATCCTAACCAACAGACCATGGGTAGATTGCTTTTATTTCTTTGGGTTTTTGTTTTTCTTGCGGCGGGGGGCGGGGTGGGGGTGGGGCGCGGCGGAATCCAAAGCAAGCAGTTTGAGCATTTAAAGGATTTTAACTTATTTCAGATGCCATCTCAGCTGTAATGCTGCTTAGCTAATTTCCTGGATGTTAGTATTTCTACATCAGTGTCAGTCATTAGTCCTGGTTTAGAAAAAAATTTGTTGGATCTGCACATCTATAATCTCAGTAGTTTTATTTTTATTCATTTTCCCATTTTTAGACTATTAGTCTTTAATTGCCTGTTTTATTGCTCTAATCAATTTGTCAGCTAAGCAACAAAGGTGTATTTTGGAAACCCATCTTGTTCATTGTGTGGTCTTTTTAATCGAGCAAAGAATGGTTTGAGAATCAAGCAGCCCCCAGAAACAGAAGGAATTCATAGTAACTCTGGGACAGCCACAATAGGAATTTCAGGGAGGGAGTCCAAGACCTGGAGAATTTCCCCAGGTGGTGGGGATGATATCTTTTGTTTATCTCCTGAATGAAAGCGATTTTCTCAGAATTTCTTTTAGAAGCTTTTTAGGTGCCATTGGGAATAAATCTCCTATTTAGTTTGTTTGGTTCTAAAACCAACTTTTTAAATTGTGCATGCAAATAAATTATTTTAGATATTTCAAAAGATCCCCATTTTCTTTTGGTCTTTATTGCTTATGACCATCCTGGGTTAGGCGGATCCACTTTCCTAGATAACTATAGGAAGGTGCCCCATACGTTGGGCAGATGGGAGGGGGGAGGAGAGGATGGGTATATACATACATAATGAGTAAGATGCGCGCCATTCGGTGGGATGGACTCGCTTGAAGCTCTGACTAGGGGAGGGGGGCGGCAAGGGCAATACATGTAACCTCAACATTTGTACTCCCACAATATGCTGAAAGAAAGAAAGAAAGAAAGAAAGAAAGAAAGAAAGAAAGAAAGAAAGAAAGAAAGAAGGTGCCCCATAAGTGTTGTACATAATATCAACTGGTATTTAACTAATAAGAGTTGGTCAGAAATGAAATATCAAGCCTAAATTTCAAAAATAGGAGAGCAGCTGCAGTACAATTAACGCATGCTACGTAAAACAAGACCACCGGTACCTAATTACCTAATTGCTAATTTTTTAACCTCCCCTGTGGGGAGGGGCAGAGAAACTTTGACCTGAACCACCACCCTGAGACAGAGGCGGAAAAAAGACTCTGAAGAGCTCTTTACCTGAATCTCCTGTCCAAAGGCAGGGAGACCTGAGACAGGATGTTTGTGCAGGTGCTCAGCATGGCTTTCAGAGAGAAACGTGGGGTAGTCACAGGGAATCACCCTGAATCTTAAGGACTACACCAGGTATGTCGACCTAAAAGGAAGGGGCTGTGACAAAATTAATGTAATTAGGTTGTTTGTTCGGGCCAAGCTTGAGGATTGCACCTCAGGGACATAGATTCAACTTGCCCTCAATGTACACTCCAATTAGCAGCAGTTACAAGTAGATTTTTAAAGGCAAAACAAAAAACAAACAAAAATACTGGGAGTGGCCAGATAAAAAGTTGTTTGTCAGAAATTCTTGCTGATTTATAGAAGTAACATTGATTAGCGATCGGCTATACCTTGTTAAACTATAGGGTGTGGGTTTTAGTCTCTGATGCGGCATTATTAGGTTACTTTATACCTACTTGTGACAATAGCAAGCAGTTTCAAGAAATGAATACATAGCTCAAAGGCGGGGGTGGGGGGACGGGCTGCGGATAGGACATGATTGCTGTCTCATTTTAATGTCTCTCTGGGCCTAATAATTTGAAAGGGCTCATATTTCTCAGATGAAAATTCCTTTCTTTCCTCAGTTGAGATTCCTAAGGAAGGAAGACAATTGCATTTCTTCTGGAGGAATTTTCCTTAAATAAATGAGGGAACTGCAGAGAAAGCCCTACTGGTGCCTGGGGAAAGAAAGGAGTCAGGGCAGGGGAAGGTCAGAGGGAGATTTAGATTCTGAGTCTTATTTCTGAAGCCTTTCAATTTCCTTTAATTCAAAACACTCAGCGTGCCAAAAAACTATACTTGGGGGTATCATTTTCTGAGTCCCAACAGTCCTTACTGGGTATGTAATGTTGGGCTAATTATTTAACCTTTCTTAACCTCAGTTGCACCATCTTTATTGATAATAGTAATACATATCTCATACTGTTACCACACTGATCAAATAAGTTAATATTTTTAAATTGCTAAAAATAATAGCACCTATGTAGGTGCTACATAAATGTTTGTTATTATAAAGAAATTTGTTCTCTTATAATTCATTTGAGAGTTTCTATTAAGTTAAAATTCAGACTATTACATATTGTATGTTGATATTATTATACTAAGCTCCCACATTCTATCATTTGTATTCCTACAGAAAGAAAAGAAAAATGTACTGATTTTTTAAGACCTTTTTACAAAAGATATTAAGTCCTGTGCTTCTTAGCCTATCTGATACCAGTGAAGTTTTCTGAATTATACTGACTAGTACTGAGTGACCATAGCAGATATTATAATACATGCACCTTAAGTAAGCAACGACCATAAACTCCCAAGCATCATGGCTTCTAAAACTTAAAAGATTAGATTCTTGGGAAGAAAATCAGGAAAATGACAAGTTAGGAGGTTGTTGAACAATTAGACTCAAGAGGATATAGAACTTTTGAGGCCAAGACTCCAATAAGCAGTCAACTTTTCCTGTTTTTCATTAACTAAAAGCAATAGCAAAATTTTAATAGATATAAATTCCCTTAACTCCTAGATCCTGTATTTCTATGAATTTACTATTCTTTATTCTCTTTATTCTAATAGTGTATTATTTAAGTGTTGGGATTTGGATTAGGTAAACACTCATTCTTACCACTGGGTGTTTTTGTCAGTTTTAGCACTCAAAACAATGCTTTTAGAGAAACTTCTAGGGATTTAAAAAGAAGCTTTTTTTTGTATCAGGGTAAAGAAACAAAGTAAATAGGATTTTGAGTGTATGATAAAACCATTTTGAATATGTGCTAAAAATATGAAAAACTAAAATTTTGGAATTGGCTAACCAAAACATATGGCCAATAAGTGGCCTCATAGGGAAAGATTCCATAGATAGGTATAGTATGTGATCATATAAATGATTTCATTTTAAGGACCCTAAGAAGCCCTGTTTCTTAGTGCCCTCCTCAACACACTTAAATTTTTTTGGAGTAATTTCATCATTAAGAGTTTTCTAATTCCTTTGTGTTTGTAGAGATGAATGTCTTTTAATTTTATAACCCTAAGACACACATGATTTATTGACAAATATTTTTAGGTGTTTCAAATAGCTACAGTCTTAAAAAAAAATGATGTCTCATATTCAAAGCTATTCCCTCTGATTGTAGGGAATGATCTGATCCTTTGATCTTCTGCTGAGCCTGGTGATTATTTCCTCTTTTGACTTTTTTTTTTTCCAGCTTATTATGGGGGTACAAAAGTTCAGGTTACATACATTGCCCATGTACCGCCTATCCACCTCCCCCAAGTCAGAGCTCTAAACGCGATTCTACTAACTCCTTCCTTAGAATATATAATGTATTAATATATTCATACATTTATCATAAATGTTCTCGGTCCAATTTTTCTCTCCTCTAAAACAAATACTTTGGAAAAACAGTCTTTAACGGCTGTGGCTACTTTTCCATTTTAAATTGCTTTTTACTCTATTGTGTTCAGATGTTCCTGTTCACTCTACTGCAGCTAGATTTTTTTCAAGTAAACTGTATAAGAAAAATTCACCAGTGATCGTCACTGCCATTTTGTGTTAGAAACATTTTTGTCCTGTCATCCATGACATTTATCTCTGTTGATCACTTTTTATTGAAATCTAAATTAAAATAATCTTTATTTTAATCTTAGACATCGTAGTCTCTCCTTCACCTTCATAATTTCATGACCACTTTTTAAAAAAATCTCTATTGATGGTTTCTCTTTTTTTGATCACCTGTTAAATGTTAACTTTCCTCATGTTCCTTTCTTTGCATTCATGTCTTTTCATATGTTCTCATTCTCTCCCATAGTTTCAAATATCACCTTTAGACAGATGATACCTATATTTTTATCTATGTCCCAGTCTTCTCTCTTGAGGTCCAAAGTCTTCTAACCAACTGATCATGGGATCTGACAAACTGTGGAAACCTACCTGCATGTTTGATTTTATTTTATATCTTTCTGTCCTTGATTACTAAATTCCTAGACTTCAAAGATGATCAGCTTGTTCTCATGATCAGTGCCAGCAGTTTCCTCTACTTGAAATGCCCTCCCTTTTAGGTCGTCCTTTTCAGGTTTTCTTTTTTTAATGCAGCATCAAATATCAGTTCTTAAAACAGGCATTTCCTGACCACCTATTCAAAAATAGGATCCCTCCAAGCAACTCTTTCTTATGCCATTGTGTTTTATTTTTTATGGATTATATCACTCTTTAAAAATACCTGATTTATCAGTACAATTCTTTGTTATTGTCATTCTACCCACATTAGACCACAAGGGCCATGAGATCATGGATTCTTTTTCTAAACTGCATCCTCATCACTCATAGTGGCACCTGGCATATAGTAGACACCAAATATTTGATGAATTAATGAACTAATAATTCCAAGCTCAGCCTGCAAAAGCCAATTTTACTGCTTTCTATCTCAGCCTGCTCATCCACCCTAGTTTTTGTTTCCTTACTCTGACAAATACTTATCTACCTACGCATCAAAGCCAGAAAGGTTATAATCATAACCCCTGCCCCAGTCCCAGCATGTCCTCTCAGCTCTACTTTTTGGAATTTCTTCCATCCATTTTTTCATGTCAATTCCTGGCCTTATCCTTTTAGTTAAGGCTATCAGCTCCCCTATGGGTTAATTTAATAATCTCCTGGCAAGTCTGGTTCCTTTAATCTTCTATCCCTCCCAAATGCCTTTGAAACTATCAAATATTATTTCTAAAAAAAACAAAAATAAAAAAATCTTTGATCATATTCTCACTTCTGCTTATAGCCTTTCAAATCTCAATTCTTCTTTGCCAAAACTGTAAGTCAATCTAAGGACATCCAAGGTCCGAGTTGGCCTGTCTCTCCCTCACCAAATTTAACCATATCAGGATCTCTCAAAAAGTCCTAATACAGAGTTATACCAGCAACATAGTTGCAGGTTAGGGCCTTTTTTTTTTTTTTTTTTTTTTATTCATTGTGTCCCTTTCTATGAACTGCAAAATATATAAAATAAATTAGGAATAAGAAATTTAAAATGAAATGCTGAATGTTTTCTCTAATATCTTAATCTATTTCGTAACCTCTTAACTTTATTTCTCAGGTGACTCATTAATGTAGGTTCCTATATTTTAAAGAATGAGCTGTGGAGAACTCTCCTCCATAGTATCAGGTCTTGATCCATTAGAGAAGCCTCTGGGAACAGTTCAGAGCACAAGAGACTCTGTGGCCTGCCAAAAAGTCTGTTATCAAAATAACTAAGGCTTTTCCAGAACAAAAGGGAAAAATACTGAGGTTGGAGCAACAAAGTAGGCAAATAAGAATTACTAAAAAAGTACTTGTCAAGCAGAGAAGACAGAGTGTGAGCGAATGGAGAAGAATGAAGTAAGAGTCTAATATGTGGATGAGGTCAGAAAAAATAAAATGCCATGGTCTTAGCAGTTTTATGTTGATGTTTCTCATGCATTTAAATCAATGGGAGCATTGTTTGCTAAAGCTACTGAACAGGTGCTAGAAGATTAACACGTTTAACAAGCATTTATGTTACCTACACAGAAAAGTTCACACATAAAATGTAAATCATATATATGGGTAATTCCAATGCATATCCTTAAGGATTTTTTGTTTTGATCATCTAAATATGCAATCAAATATCTTGTTTCTAATAACACTTTCTTGCAAATTTATTCTTAATACAGGGCAAATATCATGTCTTTGTATTTGATATACAGTGACAGTGATTGGGAAGAAAGTGTAAAACTTGAATTTACTTTTGCTCTAAGGCTAACATTGTAAAGCGTCGCTTCTTTATTGCTGGAATAATTGGCCACTTGAGAAAATCACTATTCTCTCTTATTCTGAGTAGACTAAATCGTGATTGAAGTGCAGCAGGAGAGGTATTCTTTCCTTTATTCAGCTGTTCTAGCCAGGTCTCCGCTCCTGGGTGTGTACAGGATGCTCACAATCCAAATGCCACTGTTGTGCGTGTTATCGCTTCTTTTTTTCCCCATCTTTTTATTTTTTTCCTCTCTCTTTCTTAAATGTAGAATGTAGAAAACCATTCTGGCTCCTTGGTTTTCCATCTCACAATTGAAATTCAAAAGGACAACTGATTGGTTAGATGACTCATTTTTGGCACAATGTAGCATCTACAATTTTGCAAAGGCTAGAAAGAAAGAAGTTGCAGAAATGGATTTTTTTCTTTACCCTCAGCAGGCTGTGTTATATATTAGACTTGTTATTGAAAATAACTGTAAATATTCACTCAGTATATACCAATGCTCTATTTTTGAAATTAAAATGACCCTTACATACTGAACAGACATCTGTATGTGATGAATCCCAGTTTCCCCAATATAGATTACTGATATATCACTTCAGTTTCGTGGAGTTTCCTAAACACAAATACTTTAATTTTTATTTCAGCAGAGGTTCTTTTACTGAAAAACATGGGAGAGGTTTCTCTATAGGAAGAAATATTAAGTGGTCACTTTGCTAATGTTGGAGAATGGTTACCACCTCTTGCCTGTGTGAATCTATTCCGGGCCTCTACAGTTGGAACTCAAAGAGATCGCCCCACTCAGTATCATCTACCTGTACACAACAGACCATTTACCAAGAAAGCATCCATAATTATTCCTACAATGTTATTCATTTTGAGGAAAGTTTATTAATTTGCTTGAATCTACTCATTCATTGTTTTGTTTTTCCCTCTTGAATTATGACAGTGCTTACCCTCTTCATATTTTTCATATCCATTTCAAAGGGGTGTTTGTTTAAAAGTAATTGATTCAAACAGAAAATGCTATATGCAGATGAGCATGATTATTTTTTCATGGTATGAGGAAAACTGGATAGTGTTTAACTCAAATATCTAAGACCAGCTGGTCATTATTTATATTTTAGGGTACGTTGTTATCATGCATGTGGTTTTACCTGGTTGCTCTTTTTCTGCACAGGTGTAACACATTTCTATAATCCTTATAGTTATACTGTGGGTTTATATTGAGAGCTTTTTCCCCCTGCATTGATAAAGATAGTTGATAACTATTGTTGTGGAACTTTCCCAAGCTAAAATTATGCTCATGTTCTATAACATAGAATTTGGAGATACAAATTTTTTTTTCAACTTTTTAACTATCTGTGGAACTGTATTTTGAGAAACTTTATTTCCTCCTAGTGGATAGAGAGATGGTAGCTGCCCATTCTGCTATGGTTCTTTATTAATTAATCACAGTTTATATAGTATAAGTATTCCTTTCCACTTCAAATGATTTTCATGTCATATGGGTAACGACAGGCTCTTACAAAGGTTATAACTTTGAACCTTCTGCTTTCCAATATATAGTTAAAAATTTGTACTATGTGAAATATAATTCTTAGAGAATTCCACAAAAGCCTGCATTCTGTTCAATTCTTAATTAAAACACGTGTTGCCTTTGGATCAAGCTAGACAAGCATAGAATTGTGCACATGAACACAAATACTTCAGTGTAATATGTACATTATTTGTTAAGCATTGGTCAGCTCTTCTATAAAATGGGGTTATAAATAACTACCCTACAGGGTGATTGTGAAGATTGAATGAAATAAATTATGTGAAATACTACGTACACTCCTTAGAGTTAGCTGTATCTTTTAAATACATGCCTACGAGGTATAAAATTGTGATCAATTCTGCCAGAAAATAGCATGAAATTGTAGCAAATTGGAACTTGAAGGATGGGTAGGAATTTTCCACAGAGTGAAAAGAGTTTAATTAGGAACAGCATTTGGCAAGGCATTGAGATGCAGCAAAAGGGAGCAAAAAGAGGCTGGCTGGGGGTGGTGGCTCATGCCTGTAATCCTAGCACTCTGGGAAGCTGAGGTGGAAGGATTGTTTGAGACCAGCCTGAGCAAGAGTGAGACCCATCTCTACACAAAAAAAGAAAAATTAGCCTGGCATGGTGGTATGTACTACTAGGGAGGCTGAGGCAGGAGAATCGCTTGAGCAAAGGAGTTTGAAGTTGCAGCAAGCTATGATGCCATTGCACTCTAGCCCAAGCAACAGAGCGGGACTCTGTCTCTCAAAAAAAAAAAAAAAAAAGCAAAAGGCTAAAGGATGGACCAGGCCCTAGTTATGAAGTCACTTCTAGACAAAGCTGAGAAGTTTAGGTTTTATTCTGGAAATGAATGCTATTTTGCCCATTATATTTCTTTTTTTTAAATGTTTTCTGTAACTATGAATTTTAGGAATAAAAGAAAATCTAAAAAAAAGTAAATCCTGATTCACGGTACTATGAAAACATTAATAACAAATTTTAATTTTAGACATCAATTTAGTTACTGAAAGTGGATGCAAGAATATTAAAGATAATGAGAAGCAATCCATTTTGCTATGTGGAATGCATAGGATTTGAAGTGTACATGCTGCTGAATTTTGACCAGCATTTACTTTTAACACTTAAGTTTCCATTGCTCTTCTGGACAAAAATTATTTAATTCCTCTAAGATAGCATTATTTAAAGGATTATTGCCTTTTGTAAGAAGGCAGTAATCACTGATTTGTATGTTTAAAGGTGTGTATTTGACAATACTTTGAAAGCAAAGAACTATGCAAAATACAGCTGACCCTTGAACAACACAGGAGTTGGGGGAACCCACCCCCCAGGTGTAATTGAAAATATACATATATAAATAACTACTAATAGCTTACTGTTGACCAGAAGCCTTATCGATCACATAAACAGTTGATTAACACATATTTCACATAATATTCTTACAATTAAGTCAGCTAGAGAAAAGAAAATGTTATTAAGAAAATCATAAAGATGAGAAAATATGTTTACTATTCATTAAGTGGAAATGGATTGTTTTTAAGATGTTCATCCTCCTCATCTTTATGTTGAGCACACTGAAGAAGAGGAGGAAGAGGAGTGGTTGGTGTTGCTCTTTTGAGGGTGACAGAGGCACAGGAAGTGGAAGGGGGTGAGAGGGAAGGCAGGAGAGGCAGGCACAACAGGTGTAACTTTCACTGAAGAATTTCCTGGTTGAGTGGACCCACTCAGTTCAAACTTGCATTGTTCACGGTCAACTGTATTTTTTAAATATTTATTTAACAGGCTTTATAAGCTGAATACAAGGTAATAGAACTTTTAAAAATCTAAACATAAAAAGACTAGGTGTTATTCTATCACTAATGAACTTCATGACCTTAAGTTAATTATGGTACTTTCCTGAACCTAATGTTTTACTGAATAGTTTGATATGTTCTCTTTCTGTGTTGAGGTTGGGGCCCCAGTTTTGTGATTGTCAACCATTTCCAAATAGAAAATATTTAATGTACAAAACTTACAGCCAGAGCAAGAAGTGGTTTAAAGAAATAGAATACAAAATTCTGTTTACAAAAGCCTTATTAAATACATTTTAAAAGATTATATAAGAAGGACATTATATTGACAATATGGATATAGATAAAAGTTGAAATTAATATTGAAGATGCCAAGGATGAAATGAATTTTAGAGTTTTAAATTATTTCTATATGTAGATCAGACAACTTATATTTTTAGTATAATATTAATGCCTAGTGATGTACTTTATCATTTACACTTATGTATTTATCTTTCTATAGTAAATTCTAAAATCTTGTCTGCAAAGCATTTACCTAAACATCTCTACATGGTTCAGTGCGTTCTTCTAAATGTTCTCTTTGACACAGATTAACATAGAACAATTTTTCTTTCATTTGTGAACTCATAGATATGAATGAATTTGCTTTGCATTAGGACACTGTACTACTATATTCCTGGTAGTCATTAAGTTAGTCCTTTATGTTACTTTGTGCCCATGTGTACCCATCTATTAGTTCTCACTTATTAGTAACTTAAGAATTGATAAAATATAGCTTAATAGGAAATAGTCTTTCATGATTTGATATCTTCAGACATTTAGATTAAATTTTCATTGTTCTTAAGGCTAAAAAATACATCTGCAAAACACAGCTATACAGTTAATAGCTGAATAGTCAGTCACTCTTCAGTCAATATGAAAAATTCCTGCTTATGAGTTAAGATACTTCTGTAATATAATAAAACAAATCTACACCAATTGATGCAGTAACTGAAGTGTGTATGTCCCTTTAGCTCGCTCTACTTATGTGTCAGCCTTTATTTAAGGGTGCTCCACTGAACACTAGTATTCCTCCAGATGCTTCTTGTAAAATAAAATCCTGTGAACAAAGTTTTGGGAAATGTTGGATTCAACAAAGTGAAGCAAATAGTGTACTTTTGTTTCAACATCAGTCTGCCAGAAGAGTCTTATTTGAGCGCTAAACCAATTTTTGTGCAACATCAAATGAGGCTAGAGATATTGCACAGGACATATTTTGAGAAAAACTGTTATGTTTAAAAATAATTTAGGTAAAATCTTAAAATGAATTAAAACAAAAATCATAGCATACTTGACCTCTGTTACTCTGAGGGGAAGATTGGGGCCTGCAGGGCCAGACGCTTTTCTGGAAAGAGAAGAGAGCATTGCACAAGTTTTTCATAAGTTTCACTGGTAGAACACTATCCCTTTATTTTTTAAATGTATAAAGGGTAAATCCAAATGGAAGCCAAAAAAATGTTTTCTAATGGAAACACTAGTAAAAAATGTAAAAAAACTAGTAGAAACAAAATTGTAGTTTTAATGTAAGTTTTATTATATTATGGACTTGAAAAACAACTGGTTGCAAATCAGAATAATTGCCCTTTTCTTATGACGTCAGTTTGGAGGATGAGCAGTAGTGGAGATTGCTGTTCTTCTATGTGAATTACTTGTTTCCTTTAAAGAAAAAAAAAATAAACATAAGGAAATCCCTAACAGTTTTCAATACAGATGTCTCCAAAAGTGTTATTGCTGCCAAGTTATTTTTTCATTGTGTCACATAATCTTTGTATAATTTATAAATGATAACAAAGCAATCAGGCCACATTCATAAAAGCCCAGTGACACATAATTTAGTTGAATCTGAGGATTAGAATTAATTGTCTCTCTTTGTTCCAAGTTCTAAATCTTAGTAAATGATTCACTGCATGTCATTACAGCTTAATATTTGCATGAAATCACAGTTTAGCTGGCATAATTTAACAGCAATTAAAAAGCTATTTAATCGTCATGCAAATTGGTATGAGGACCCTTGAGTAAGAAAGGTGTCGGCCTTTTTGTTTTTTGTTTTTTTTTTTTTAAGTATCTCCAGGCAGATAGTTATATACTTGTAGACACCCATAACACATAATTGATAACATTCTTCCTAGTCATGGAAATAAAAGTGAATAATAATTCATGTTTTCCATTATAAATAAAAGACCAACAATATGAATATGTCATTCTGCAGGAAGACATTATTATGATAATAATAATTAATCTTTACCTCTCAGGCATATGTATACGTTGGAGGCAAAAAGCTACATTTTTCCCTGGGCTCTAGTTTATAATCTCCTCCATATTTTTCTTTCTGGAGGCAGATACTTCTTTAAACCCTCTGGAACATGAAATGGCATAAAGCAAGGTACCCAGCAACCTTTCAGAAAAATTACACATGGCATTTCTAGGTCTAGCTTTGGGTGCTACTCGTATAAGTAGTTGAGGTTCTTACCCTGCAGGTTGCTGACATCAGGATCTGGCAAAAAGATGAAAGAAAATAACACTTCCTGAATCTCAAACCCAATATAGTCATGTAGATTTATGACTAATATTATGCCACTCCAGCACGGTATAACAGATTTCACTGCTGTGTCCCTCGTGCTCATTCAGACCGTTCACCCCAATGCAGCCAGACTGCTCTTTTTAAAACACATCACATCCATAAATAAAATCTGTCAGTTTCTTCCTGTTGTACATAGAAAAATATCCAGATGCATTCCAATGAGCCCACCAGTACTGCATTATCCAGCCTCTTCCTGTTCCTTAAAGCTCACTTCCTGCATTCTCCTTCTGCAGTCTGGCCACAGTGATTTTCTGATAGTTCCATGACTATGTCAAGATCTTTCCTGAGTAAAGAACTACACAGTTTCTACCCGTGATATTCTTCCCACACCTCTGCACATTCTCCTCTCCACCCCATGAGGCCTTCTCATAATGTTATCTAAAAAAGAATAGTCCCAGTAGTTCTTATTTTAGCTCTTGTCCTTTAATTTTTATAATTGTACTTATTATAATTTGAATTTTACTCATCTTTTTACAATATGTTTACCCATTCAGTAAAATGTAAATAACAAGAAAGCAAGAATAATGTCTACCTTGTTTACCACTGTAAACCCAAGACCTAACCACAGTATCTGCCACATAAGTAGTCACCAAACAAAATATTTATTTAATGAATGGATGATTATAGCTTGAAATCCAAAAGGAGCCTATATCAAAACTTTAATTTCTTTCTAGGAGAGCATGCTGAAAAGAAATTCCTTCCCACTCTCTAAGCAAATTTCCTTGGTAACAGAAATTTAGAGAATTGGTTTAAATTTCTTAAAATGAAGCCTTCTAAAATATGGCAGGAGTGTTGTTTCACCAGTCATGTATATAATGAATTATGTTTCAAAGTATCTATCATAAGAATAGTTTCTCAAAGAATATGAATTCTGTGGTATTTCACATATAGCACTTAGCCCAGTGCCTGGCACCTAGTAGACCTTCAGATAACGTTTGCTCAATGAAGTTTATGGAACTGAGAGTAAAAGGACTCAGATAAATGTAAAGGATTATTGACATACTTTTAAGAAAAGGCTGGATTAATTAAAGGCTATTAAGTACTCTATGCAGTATGATCTGTTATGGAAAAATAGAAAGAAGATACTCACCCACTCCTTGGCACTGACTTGGTTTATGCAGTCTTGATGACAAATAAGAAGATTGTGTGAATCTCTTTTAGGGACACAGTTACTTTTAAGCACACAGTTATGTTTAGTAGGTTTTTTGTTGCCTCCAATTTCCATTTATTTTCTCCTTTTTCCAAATAGTCTGCCTACCCTAAATTTAGGGTCATTTATTCTCAACCTTTGGGGAAAAGATCCTTAGTGATTTTCAACAGTAATGAATAGGGATGTTATCTATACATCAATATAGTATTAAGACTGAAACAATGAACACAACGTGTTTTTTATAAGTATGTTGCTATTTTTTTTTTAAATTTTGAGGATGATGATCTAATTAACAGGATGTAATCAAAGCCATGACATAACTTAAGATAATTTTTGTTAAGTATTTTTCAGTCAACACATTTAAAAAGCATAATTACCATATATTTTGGAGATGTGCTTATTTTTGATATTAAATATTAGAATTCATATACCAAAAAGTTAGAATATTATTAATAGATCATCCACACCCTTAAAGACTCCTTCCTTACTAGACTTAATCAGATATTTTTAACTATATGTTTTTTATAGTTCCCATTAGGAAAAAAGATCAAACCAATATAAAAGAACAATAAGTATTTATTGATGAAGTTTTCGAATTAGTGTAATTCATTGTCCTATACATGTACATTTGTTTTTTAATTGTTTTTTCTCTAGGGCCACCTTCAGCTCCTAGGAATGTGGTTTTTAACATCAATGAAACAGCCCTTATTTTGGAATGGAGCCCACCAAGTGACACAGGAGGGAGAAAAGATCTCACATACAGTGTAATCTGTAAGAAATGTGGCTTAGACACCAGCCAGTGTGAGGACTGTGGTGGAGGACTCCGCTTCATCCCAAGACATACTGGCCTGATCAATAATTCTGTGATAGTGCTTGACTTTGTGTCTCACGTGAATTACACCTTTGAAATAGAAGCCATGAATGGAGTTTCTGAGTTGAGTTTTTCTCCCAAGCCGTTCACAGCTATCACAGTGACCACGGATCAAGATGGTAAGTTTCACTGCTATTCTCTCAACATAGCCTCATAATTCCTTTTGATGCATAATATTCCCAATGGGCCTATATTCACAAGTGCAATGCAATTGTATGCCATACACTAAAGAGGTAATTTTCTGGTGGTAGTTCTTGTTCTTTCTCTAGATGCAGAAAGATATTTTTGATATTACTTCTTAGCAGTATGGTTAATAAGATGAAATGCTTCCTTCTAACATGTATTTGTTTTTGATATAATCATATACTAATGTATCTTAATAAGTAAATCCATATTACTTACAAATGGAAATCAGAAACCAATAACATTTTGCCTAATGAATTGAATTTCAATTGTCCCACTTATGCTGCCATCCCTTTTCCATGTCAAATAAAGCCAACAATAAGAATTTATTTCAATTATAATTCATGTCTATCTTGTAAAAGCATTCTAGCCACCATATTTAACCATGATCCACTCTAAAAAGAAATAGTCAGACAAATCTAGGAATGTGTTCAAATGCTATTGTCTATGTGCAGTTTGTGAAAAGTAGTTAAACTATCTATAAAAATCTGATGATTTCATTTAAATGTTCTCTTTATAACACTAAAGATTTTTACTACAATATAGTCAGGCACGAACATGCCTATGATTTTTACAAGTATATCCTCTCTTTAATTCCACCATAATATAATTATACTGCAGAACATGAAATGGGAAAAGCTTCAGAGATGTAAAAAACTCCTTTGAGAGGCATTCATAAATTATATGGGTACACAAGTGATTGCCTTATAGCAGAAAGTATTGTAAATGAACATTTATATATGAGGCAAATTTATAAAGATAAAACTATTCTTATATACTGCATTAGTTTTCTAGGGCAGCCATAACAAATACAACAGACACTTATTTTCTCATAGTTGTGCCAGCTAGATATCCAAGATAAAATTGTTGATAGGGTTAATTTAATTCTGAGACCTGTCTCCTTGGCTTGTAGATGTCCATCTTATCCCATGTCTTTACATGGTCTTTCCCTTTGTGTCTCATCCCCTCTTCTTACAAGGATGCTAATCATATGGCATTAAGGACCCATTCATATGACCTCATTTTACCTTAATTACTCTTTAAAGACCTATCTAAATGCAGTCACATTCTGAAGTACTGGGGGTTATGACTTTAATATATAAATTTGCAGGAACACAATTCAGCCCATAATATACCCTACGGCAGCATATGGTGACATTTAAAATACAATATGTTGAATGTGCTGGAATACTAGGCAGCAATAAAAAGGAACAAATTGTTGAAACACACAACTTGAGTGAATCTCAAAGGCACTATGCTGAGTGAAAAAAATCAATCTCAAAAGGTTGCATACAATATAATTCCACTCATATAACATTCTTGATTTAACATAATTTTAGATATGGAGAAAAGATTAGTGGTCACCAGTGGTAAGGGATTAGGGAGAGGACAATTTGGCTATGAAGGGGTAAAAGGAGAAACCCTTGTGGTGGTGTTCAGCATATATTTTATTGTGGTGGTATTTATAGGAAGCTATGTGATAAATCGGATAGAGCTTTGTGTGTGTGCGCACACATACACATATATATACAAACACTGTGGATTTGACCAATGTCAGTTTCCTGGTTTTCTTGTTGAACTATAGTTATACAAATATTTAACATTGGAGGAGTCTGGGTAAAGGATGTACAGAACCTCCTTGTATATTTTCTTTTGAAAATTTCCATAAACCTATAATTATTTCAAAATGCAAAGTTAAAAAACATTATTAAACCTATGAAATGTGCAGGAAGAAAACTTTAATATTCTACAATATATATGAAATGGATGTGAATATTTTATTCAAAATATTATACATAAATTTACTTTGCTAGTAATCTTCAGAAATGCTTCTAATAAATAAAGAAAAGGCACATAGTATTATACAATTACAGTCTTTGTATTTACTATGTAATTTTCCCCTTCACTCAGAAAATAGCTCCACACCATAGAATTTGCTTTATGGTTGTTTAAAATGGAATTCCTATTTCCTCTTTTTTCTTTTCCTATTTCCTGTAGTAGCAACAAAATTTTGTCAAATGTGTCTTCAACATAAAGCAGATTAGGGACTCTGTTCCTCTCTGCTTCAGCAGATTATTTCTAAGGTTTTCATTGCTACCACCTGATCAAAAATACAACCCAGTACAACTATTCTTAACTATAGGACAAAAATAACTTAATTTGGGGAAAAATATATCACCTTAAATAAAATATATATAAATATGTTTACATAATTTCATATAGCAGTCTTTCATTCTACAATTATAAAGACAGTACATTTAGTCTGTCTACTTATCAGAAAGACAGAATATAAGTTGTTTTTACTTTTAAAATGAGGTAATATATTAAAATCATTTTGCTATATGGGGAATAAAAAGCATATTACATGTAAAAGAAGATATAGTATCCATATATTGATACTATACATTTTGGAAGGATAGTATCAGTAAGAAATCCTCTCCAATAAATTTAACTTTGTTGAATATTAAGAAATTATTTAGTTTGACTATGTTTTAGATATAAATAGTTACAAAGAATCAAATTATATTTATTTGGCAGTACATAAAGGTCCTAAACTATTATGACATATACTTAATAAAATCTTATGATCAGCCTTATATATAAGCAACTACTTTCATGCCATAATTTTGAGAGATACCAAAATGGCCCTCTCTCCTTGTGCATGAAATTCTAAAGTTAGAGAATCACATTTGTGAAAATGCAATTATTCCGGGCAAGGGTAACATTATAAATAATTCAATCTGTGGATGTATCCGTTATTCTTTCCATATCTGAAAGAGTCAGAATCTGGTGTTGAATTGAAAAGGAATTTATAGAAACTGGATATTCCAGAACCAGATTTCAAGTAACACCATTTTGTGCCAGCCTTAAATAAGATAATTTTATTGCTGCAAATAGAGGAAGGGATTTCCCATCACTCCAACTGAAGTATCTTTGGGAATTCTTTTTCAAGTGACTTAGGGGGAATATTTCAAAGTTACCTGATAACACACCTTCATTGGACTAAGTGATCACATTAAAATGCTTTGCCTTCTTATCTATAGGTTATACATCATTGTTTTTATACTAAAAGAGAAAAGTGATGTATTACTTATAAACTTTAAATTTATTCAACATATATTTTAGTGTACACGTTGAGTACCATAGTGAGTGAGCCCTCATGAACCTTAAAGTCCAATGGGGAGGCAGAAAATAAACAACTAACTTCACAAATATGTAATTGGTATTGTTGTAAGACCTTCCAAGGAGAAGCTTAGGGTACTCTGACAACCTGTATTCTCCAAATCTAGAGGATAAAGGGATTTCTTCCTGAGGAAGCAGCATTTAAATTTTATTCTAAGGGATAAGTAGAATGTGATTTGGCAAAATGAGGCTGGGAGAAAGGAAAGAATTTTGAGCAGAAGGAACCAAGCAAAGGTTGAGCAATTGAGGGATTAGAGGCTGATGATATATAAGACGGTATATGGCAGAAGTACAGCAGGATTTGGGAAAGAATCTGAAACGTTCATCTAAATTTTGGAAAAATGAGGGGTGTCTGCAAATAGCTGAAACAAGTTGGGGGAATCAGCCACTTGTCAGAAGATTCTGGTGCCTTACCAGAAACACAAATAGGGAAAAGAAAGCCAGCAGAATAATAACATTGCTCATGAGTTCATAGTTATGAGTGTGGAAAAATTATTAGAGACCAAAAATATAAATGTATTAATTATGTTTTTACTACTCTATATATGTGTAGTGTGGAACATGAAGATTAGAGAAGTTTTGCATTGGTTTAGCTTTTCTTTCATGTAGTTGACTATATATGTTTTTTTCACATATTTAAAAAATATTAGCTGGGCACGGTGGCTTACCTCTGTAATCTTAGCACTCTGGAAGGCCAAGGCGGGAGCATAGCTTGAGCTCAGGAGTTGGAGATCAGCCTGAGCAAGAGTGAGACCCTGTCTCTGCCGGGAGTGGTGGCACTTGCCTGTAGTCCCAGCTACTCAGGATGCTGAGGCAGGAGGATCACTTGAGCCCAGGAATTGGTGGTTGCTGTAAGCTAGGCTGATGCCATGGCATTCACCCGGGTAACAGAGTGAGACTCTGTCTCAAAAACAAAGCAAAACAAACAAAAAAGATGTTAAGGAAACCACATTAAACAACCCTGCCTTAATTGTTTGCTCCCTGTTTACAAATAACAAATGTAAAAAAATTTTTCCAAATCACTTAGAACCACTTAGATGTAGTTAGGGAGAAACATTCCTTGATTATTCTGATTCTGGTTGATAAATAAGATTATAGAGTTAAGACTATGACTCTCATAATTAGGAATCTTTGCAATAAATCTTAATTAACTGACTTCTATAATTCCTAAGAGCTATATTTGCAACCTTCTGTTTTCATAGTTAATTTAAATGCTCTTCAAAGGTGTTTAATTTAGAGAGCAAACAAGAAAGCAACACCTAGAAAATATTTGATTTTAATCTTTAGTGTATTATAGGAAAACTAAGGTGCGTAGTTCAGTAAAAAGTAATTATTTAGGTCTTAGACAGTAAAGGAAAATGTTAATCATGGATAGTCAACCTGAAACAAATTGTGTTTGTAGATATCCTGACATGCGTAAAAACCTTTAGGGACCATGTTCAAAGTGAAAGACATGCTAAATTACAAACCAATTCTGCTGATATTTGCTAAAGGGTCTATAAAGCAATTGTCAGAAGTGAGCTGTCCGATTCATTGACTTCTTAAAATATAGATTTAACACCCCAATCTCTGCCCTTCAGTGACTATTCTGTATAGCTCTGCCTTAGGCTCACATTTTGATTGCAGATTTAATATATTTGCTCTGGCAGCAATAATTAATTAAACCAACATTGAAAATATATTTAAATCAACAAAAGTCACTATATATCTCTAAACTTGAGATGTCTATTTGATTTACATTCATGGCATTGTGGAAATACAGTCTATTTCAAATGCCAACTTTTTGCATGCTGCTGGAGTAGGTAATTATTGTCTGTAAACATTTGTCTTTATATCTTCATTTTAATGTATTTTATCTCTGGGTATCTCTTACAGTCCTCACTGTGTTTCCAATTTTTTTTTTTTTATTTCAGAATATTACAGGGGTACAAATGATTTGGTTATATGGATTGTTTTTACACTGCTTGAGTCAAAGTTATAAGTTTGCCCATCATGCAGACAATATACATTATGCCATTAGGTATGATTTCACACATTCCCTCCTCCCCACTCCTACCTGCTTGATTTCTTGATTTCAGGAGTTTTACTTCCATCTGTACACATGAGTGTTGGTTGGTTAGTTCCAATTCAATAGTGAGTACATGTGATGTTTGTTTTTCCATTCTTCCGATACTCAGGAGAATGGTCTCCAGTTCCATCCAGATTGTCACAAAAGGTATTAATTCATTTTTTATGGATGAGTAGTACTCCAAATCTCTGCACATAAACTCAAAAACATTGAGGAAATGGACAAATTCCTGGAAACACACAACCTCCTGAGGCTCAATCTGGAAGCAATAGAACTCCTGAACCAGACCAATAATGAGCAATGAAATTGAAGCAGCAATGAAAAATCTTCCAACAAAAAAATGTCCCAGACCAGATGGTTTCACAGCTGAATTTTATCAGACCTACAAAGAAGAATTGGCATTCATACTGCAGAAATTATTTCATAACATCAAGAAGGAAGGAATCCTCCCCGACTCGTTCTATGAAGCCAGTATCACCTTGGTACCAAAACCAGACAAGGACACACCAAAAAAAGAAAACTATAGACCAATATCCATTATGAATATAGGTGTAAAAATTCTCAATAAAATTCTAGCAAACCAAATCCAACAGCACATCAAAAAAAAAAAACAATAATAATAATGATAATCCACCACAACCAAGTGGGCTTCATTCCAGGGATGCAAGGATGGTTCAATATATGTAAATCCATAAATGTGATTCACCACATAAACACAAATGTTGACAGCAAATATTTCTTCTAAAACTTGGGTAACTCTATTCAAAGTTTAAAAAATCAGTATAAAAGTTTTAAATGCTTACTAAAAATATACCAAATACAAGCCAGGGGCATAATATTTTGTTTTGTTTTTAGAAACAGGCAACAACTATGTTTTAAATAAGAGAGATGCTATACTATTTGTATTTTTCATATTTCTTACACATAAGCAAATTGCATAGTCAAGAGGTACAGATATATTAAAGTATAAAATTTTCCTTTCTCCCCTCAATAGCACATTGAATGTTTTATTTATGGAAGATAATTGAGATGTCAATCCGGTAATCATTACTTTAAGGTCTAGCCAAATATTAAATTATAGAGTCTGGATGATTGTAAACTTTTTTTTTTATTTCTAAGAAACATCAAATTACTTCCAAGTCTAGTGTCTTTTGTGGTATGCATCTTTTGAGTAATTGAATGATATAGAAAAAGGGCCTTGGACCTTAGAAATTAGTTCCCCAAGAGTTGGTCAATGTCTCGGCTCCCAGTCAGTAGGTATAAAATTGAACAACTGTTCCCAGAAGGTTATGTATAATACTACCATGTTACTATCTCAGTGGACCATAATCATATATTTTTTAATAATTTGCCTTCCCAACAACGTATGTAAGCTTCTTGAGGGCAAACATGATGTGTTATGTGATTAAGAATATCCTCAACTTATGTTACCTGTAACAATAAATGACTGTTGACTGCACTAATAGAAACTGGAGATGATAGGAATCAACCTTTCATTCACTCATTTAATTCATTCAAAAATATTTATTATTTACCAGGAACTATTCTATATGTTAAAGATATAGCAATAAAAGAGATAAACCATCAACTAATTAACAGTGGCCTGCTTTCATAGACATTATATTTTAGTGCCAAGGAGTGATATGTCCATGAAGAAGAACTAAGTAGAATGAATAGGGATTTGAGAGCAAATGAAAGAGGAATTTTTATGCAAGGAAACCAAAACACCTTTCTCAATATACATGACACTTGAGGAGATCGTGAATTGAAGAGAAAATCCTATGACTATATAAAAAAAGACTATTTCAGGCATAAAAAGGGCAAAGCTTTAAATTCAAGAAGGAATATGTCAGGAAAGTAACAAGAAATTATTATTACATATGTATTCTTTAACATATACTAAATTTCATGGTCAGTAAATCTTCTGGTGCTATACCTACAGAATATTCAACAAAAGGTTTTAGTCAACAGTAAACCATCCTTTAATAGAAATCTTGTTTTTTTCCTCCATGATCATACATTGCTAGAGAAATGTGTTTAATCCTAAACCTGATTTTAAGCAATTGGCTTTTATAGTGATCAGCTGTTTACTCGGAGGCATGCTCATCTGCACATTTTGCAGGAAAGATGACTTTGTATTTTCTTAAGTATAAAATAATAAGACCTTGTTGCTGTTTTGATGCCTCTACTACTACATTAACAATTTTAATGCAATTTGTACAAATTGAAAAAAATATTAGTAGAGGTTATTTATATAATACTTTAAATCCTGTAAAAATAAAGCAGGTTAGCAGATTTCCTACTGAATTGAAGATAAGTGTGTATAGTCATACTCCATATAATCTATAAATATCCTCTAATATAAGGCTCTACCTTATGGTTAGACAAATGCCTCAAAAACTAGCCTATTTTTGATACAGTTCTTTATTTTGAAAATGGAGCCAATTTTGCCTACAACATAAATTGATTTGAATAACTGATTTCATCTGTGGTTACTATTAAAGAATGGGTTTTTATTATTTTTTAATTGTTTTCTAAAAGCCTCTTTGCAGTAAATATATACAAGGATTGAAAACACATTAATGTGTAAGAATAAAACAAGTTTTTTCAAGGTTGACAGATTATTCTGATCATTAAGAATGTAATATTCATACTTAAAAATACTTCAGTTATAAAGATTGAAAAACTAATTTCTGACCTTTTAATCAGACTAAAATGCCATATAACATCTTTATATTAAGTAATGTTTTTTCTTTGATATATTCCTCAACACTCTTCTATTTGGTTTGGATTCTAAAACAGTCAATTTCACCTGCATAATTTGTGATGTCCAGTAAAAAATAAAAATGCAGGACCCTATGTTCAAAAAGCAGAAAAGAAGGGACATAAAATGTGCTAAAATATAGTGCTCCTTCCTCCAGTGATTTCTTTCTCTCAACTTGTCATGGTGCTTTTTATTTGCCATTTAATGTTCTAAGTAAAGAAAAAGTAAAATTTCAAATTATTAGCATAAACTCTACCATTTATCTTTATATTGCTCTACACCAGTTTTAAATGCTTTGTATTTATAACAATGAAATCATAAAAAGTATACAATTTTTTTTCTGTAGTTGCCTTCACCCCAACTTCCTCCTTCCAAGGGTGTCTCAAGGAAGCCAGACTCAGAAAGGCTGGAAAGAAAAAGACAGGATCTCCTCCCCTCAGACGCTGAGTCTGCCCAAGTAGCACTCCCTCTGCACTGGGGATACTTGAGCAGGACAATGAAGACTCTACCAAGTTCCTGGGGAGACAGACAGGCAGAAACACACATACACCCCTAGATGCTCAAAACTGTCCCAGGTTCCCAGGGAGACAGACACACGTATACACACACCCCAAGATGTTCCAGTGTCAGGAGACCCATCCTAGCTCCTTCCCATGATGTGCAGATCTCCCACTGGGGATAGGAGGCAACCCAGAAATGTGGTCCTCCCTCCAGTGAGGTCAATACATTCACCCAACCCAAGTGGATTGTGGCAGCAATCATGAGGTAGGGGTTGAGACTGGAAGTCTGCATGGCTGAGAGGGGGGGAATGTGCCAGGGAGAACCTGTCCTGTGGGTATAGTGAGGTGATGGCAGCTAGACCTTGACTAGAGCCTAGGCTTCCAGCACCCAGCATGTGCTGCACTGTCCCCTTAGTCTTCACTTACAAAACATGAGTGCAAAGATAAAAATTAAGAATCTGAAGATGCCATTAGTGAGCATTAAACCCTAAGCGGGTTGAGGGAGCTGTGCAATACACAAATCACACACTCATGAAGCCAGCCCTGAAAACATTTTTCAAACTAATAATGTCGTTGGTTTTCTAATTTACCTCTATAATTCGACAAACCAATGTAGTCAGTGACTGTGACACACCAAGTACTGTGCTATATGTCATGTAGTGATAAGAAAGGTACATGTTTGAGTGTTTGAAAGCCAGTGCCTGCTGTGGCGCAGCTAACAGTCTTTCATTCTCTACGATATGGAAGTGAGAGCTTCCCTAAGTTAAAAAAAAAAAAAAAAACAGAAAGAAAAAAAAACTAAATTAAATATATCTGATTCAATATACATTTTAAGAACGGAGTGCCTGAAATGTTACTTAGTACACAAGCCCTTAAAATATGTATAAAGTTATAAATGATTAAATAGTGATATGACAGGCAGTGAATGTTGACATTTCACTTATCTATTTTTATGAAAGAAAGTCGAGTTGTTTGACCACACATTTATTCTGTTAGGCAGCAAGAAAAGCTTTTAGTAATGAAAAATTAAAAACAAAAAATTGAAAGATAGTTCCATTATTTGCCTAATGCTATTCTAATTATTTTAACATACTAATAGACCTGAGGGTAGATTTCAGTCATTGATACCTTTGTGCTCTGCTATATATTGTTATTTTTTGTCACTTTTCAAGATGTGTCCTAAATAGAAAAGTATTTTCTTCAAAATAATTATGATATAACTCATTTAAATTATTTGTATTCATCATTTTAAACTATGGTTCAGCTTACATGTTTGTTAATCATTCATTAAAGCAAGTAAATAATATTCTAAGGATGATAAATATATCTATAATATGTAAATATAAATGTGCTTGCTGTTCTCTTTCATTTGGTCTTTATAAAACTTATTTTAATCTTCTGCTCAATTACTAAATCTCTAAAATGTGCATTACTTTTTACTTTATAATGCTCATGTGAATGAATACCCCCCTAATTTTAACTTCGTATTTCGAGACTTCTTTATATAAATAGTGGATGATTGGCTATTGTCTATGAGTTTAGATTGCATTTGGACCTGTTTCTTTAGTAGTTATGCCCTATTTCAGAATTTGGTATTTTTAAGTTTTTTATTTGTCATAAACATGTTGATCAGTTATAGATAGGAATTACACATTCAGATTCCTAGAAATTGGGAGGAGGTTTCTCATTCTATTTTTATGAGATTAAATATTTAATGTGCTGAGCAGTTGTGAATATTTAAAATGTTCAACTGCTGTCTTTACCTTTTCTACAATATGTGAGATACTCGTATTAAGAGGTGAACAACTGAATGCTGTTTGAAATGCAACTTAATTATGTATTTAAATTTAAACTATAACTGATGTGCCGAATTATTTCTTGAAATACATTATTTTCTAACATCTGAATTTTATTTACCTAATTGTTGCCAATGCTCATATTAGCTTTACACTTATCAGGTGATAATTTTTATATGCTTGAAAGAACCTTAAGAGAATGCAGAGTTCAGCTACCAGTCATCAGGCAGGATGCACATAAACATTCTAAAACATGTTATTTTTATCCTATTTCAGAGATCTATAAGAAAGATTATCTAATCCTCTTGTATCTTTTAACTGACTCTTTTAGGTTGGCCTTCTGTATATTTCACCTAAAATCTTCCAATTGCCAGTAGAAATGTTTGCCTACCATCTGGGAGATGGACATGCTTGAAGCTCTGACTCAGGTGGGGCAAAGGCAACATATGCAATCTAAACATTTGTGCCCTCGCAATATGCTGAAATAAAAAAAATTAAAAATTAAAAAAGAAAAAATTTGTACTTCAGGAGATGGAAGGTCACCATTCTTTGCATCATCTCACTTTGTAGACAGCAAGACCATCAATAGAACATTCCAGTTAGATCATGCCTACTTATTTGCAGTTCGCAAGTTTATCATCCTCATCCCAGCTTCTTCCACTCATCTCCAATTCTGTATTTCTAGTAGACTGGAGAAGTGTTATGTATGAATAGTCACAAATGTTAAAAGGGCCACAGAGTAGTGAAACTATATCAAACAAAGAATTTTTCAGGAGTACACCTTGGATGCATTTTTTTGCAAGATACTCTGAGAGACTCTTAGTTATTCCCCCAAATGAGTGATATGGAAATGTTAGGCTTGAAAGGAAAAGACTCTCTAAAAGAAGAATGAGATTTAAAAAATTAGAGTGCTGTTTTCAAAATTTGAGTGCTTCCACAGGTCATTCTGGCAACAGTCATGGTGCCTCCAGGGCATTCCAGGCAAGGAGAAAAAGAAACCCACTATCTTAAATAGTGCGCAGGTCCTGGTGATGAACAAACAGTGAGTTTCAATTCTCTCTTATAGCTCAAACCCTTAACATTTGCAGCTCAGATCCTTGAAACAGGGAAGTATTTATTTAAAAATTTATTATTTTAGAATCCATAAAATTTAATCTTGAGATATTACAGGGTGCTATAAATTCTTTTTTATAACTAAGCTGGTTCTAATGCAGACATGCTAAAAACATATAACACATTTTTAAATACTCAGTAGTTTGAATGTAGCATAAATTAAAGGGATTAATTATTTGCTTATGTCAAATTTTGACAAAATACAGTGAGAATAAAGTCTTATTGGTTTATGTTAAAATCTCATTAAACATTATTGCCTTAATACTGATTTAATGAAATTATAAATATTGGTTATTGGTAAATGTCATGCCATATAATTTATCAATACTTTAAAAGTAAATATTAGATATAGTCAACTTATGAAAAAATAATTTCTTTGCTAGAAATAAAATGTTAAAAATGTTAATATTATATAATTTTTGTTATCCATTTTCTAAATAAAAGAAGAATCCACAGTGATGGATGAAATGCAAAAAGTAACTAAATTATGTAGGTTTTCTGAGAGACCTGATACGTCTTGACATACCCTCTTGCTTCATTTATGAAGAATTGGATAAAGTTTTAATTACTCATCAAGGCAGAGATCCTCTTGTACTAAACTGGAATTGAATTTCATTCTCTAAACTTTTCATATGCATGTCCCAAATTATTTTATTTCTTATTTATTTATTTTATGCATATTACAGTGGAACAAATGTTTAGGTTACATATATTACCTTTGCCTCACCGGAAGCAGCTTCAAGCATGTCCATTCCCCAGACGGTGCACACCACACTCATTAGGTGTGAATATACCCATCCTCTTCTCCCCTCTTTCATCTGCCTGACACTTGATGAATGTTACTACTATTTGTGCACTTCAGTGTTGATCAGTTAATACCAATTTCATGGTGAATACATGTGGTGCTTCTTTTACCATTCTTGTGATACTTCACTTAGTAGAATGGGTTCCAGCTCTATCCAGGAAGATACAAGAGGTGCTAGATCACCATTGTTTTTTTGTGGCTGAGTAGAACTCCATGGTATATATGTACCACATTTTATTAATCTACTCATGGATTGATGGGCACTTGGGTAGTTGCAATTGTGAATTGTGAAAGATGTGAAACATCTTTGCAATTGTGAATTGTGCTGCTATAAACATTCTAGTGCAGATGTCTTTTTTATAGAATGTCTTTTGTTCCTTTGGGTAGATGCCCAGTAATGGGATTGCTGGGTCAAATGATAGTTCTACTTGTATCTCTTTGAGGTATCCATATTACTTTTTATAGAGGTTGTACTAATTTGCAGTCCTACCAGCTTTGTATGAGTGTTCCTATCTCTCTGCATCCACACCAACATTTATTGTTTTGGGACTTTCTGATAAAGGCCATTCTTATTGGAGATACTTTATATCTCATTGTCATTTTAATTTGCATTTCCCTGATGATTAGAGATGTTGAGCATTTTTTCATATCTTTGAAGGTCATTAGTCTGTCTTTTTTTGAAAAGTTTCAGTTCATGTCCTTTGCCCACTTTTTGATAGGGTTGTTTGATTTTTTCTTGCTGATTTTCCTGAGTTCTATATAGATTCTAGTTATCAGCCCTTTATTGGATGTGTAGTATGCAAACATTTTCTCCCATTCTGTTGGTTGTCTGTTTGCTCTCGTGATAGTTTCCTTGGCTGTGTAGAAGTTTTTTTTTAATTTTATTAGGTCCCATTTATTTATTTTTGTTGTTGCTGTGATTGCCTTTGGGGTCGTCTTCATAAATTCTTTGCTGAGGCCAATGTCTATAGGAGTTTTTCCAACATTTTCTTCTTGAATTCTTATAATTTCATGCCTTAAATTTAAGTCTGTTATCCACCATGAGTTGATTTTTGTGAGAGGTGCAGATCCTGTTTTGGTCTTCTACATGTAGCTATCCAGTTTTCCCAGCACCATTTATTGAATAAGGATTCTTTTCCCCCGTGTATGTTTTTGTCTGCTTTGTCAAAGATTAGATGAGTATATGAGGATGGTTTTATATCTAGGTTCTCAGTTCTGTTCCATTGGTCTATGTCTCTGTTTCTGTTCCAGTACCATGCTGTTTTAGTTACTGTAGCCTTGTAGTATAGCTTGAAGTCTGATAAATTAATGCCTCCCAATTTGTTCTTTTTGCATAAGATTGCTTTTGCTATATGGAGTCTTCTCTGATTCCATCTCTATTAATTTGAATGTCATTCTGTATTTTCCATTTTTTTTTTCTTTTCCCTCTGGTGGCTCATGGTCCCCCACTCCCCACTCTAGTGGAAAGAATGAATTCATACACCTGCCTTTGTGTGAGTTTTAAACAATTAAGGCTTGTCAAGGTGTCAGAAGCACCATAGGCACAGTGTGAGAAGAGTTATACTGTATTTTACATAAATTCGGCCAACAGGGACTTGATTTCAGGAAAACTGTAGTATCATTTTAGAGTCAAAAAGTGCTAAAATCTTTGTTGCCTGTTTGTTAAACAACTAAGAAGAATAAATATGTTTGGGATTTAAAACAACCAAATACTCAGAATCTTCACTGTCTAAACTTAACCCAGATATGCCAAACAGATGGTATTGCTGTACTGGATTTGGCATAAGAAGTCCTTTTTTGGCCAGGTGTGGTGGGTCATGCCTGTAATCCTAGCACTCTGGGAGGTTGAGGCGGGAGGATTGCCTGAGCTCAGGAGTTCGAGACCAGACTGAGCAAGAGCGAGACCCTGTCTCTACAAAAAAAAAAAAAAAAAAAAAATAGAAAAAATTAGCCAGGCAACTAAAAGTGGAAAACAAAAAAAAATTGGCTGAGCATGGTAGTACATGCCTGTAGTTTCAGCTACTCAAGAGGCTGAGGCAGGAGGAGCACAGGAATTTGAGGTTAGTGTGAGGTGGACTGACACCACAGCACTCTACCCAGGGTGACAGTGAAGACTCTTCAAATTTTCATTTTTCAATAACATTGCTTTTCTCATTATTTCATGTTCTCTATATAAAAGTTTTCTTTTTCATAATACTTTCCAAACTTTCAGTGTGTTGTGTTTGTATATTGAAAATGTCAACTGTTGGTGGGATAATGAAAGTGTTATAGAAATACAAAATATAGTGTTGCTTCATTTGGATATGGTTGTTTTTAACATGTTTTCTCATCCAAGAATGTCCCCTTAAAACACGAGAAGTATATTTAGTCAAAATCAACTAATGAATAATTAGCTCATATTTCAGGAATTAGTTTTTCCAAGGATAGCATAAAAATAGTTTGTGATCAAAGGAACAGAAGAGATAGCCTTGAAAGAAGTTCTAAATACTCAAAGAGATTTGATATGGGATAAAGACTATATCTCTAACCACAGGGAATAGTATTCATCATTGAATATAAAATTTGTTGAGGGAAAATTATTATTTAAAATGTTTGAAGTTAGATTGCTAACTAAAAAAAATACCCTAAAACAAATTCCAAAGGATTAAACAGATAAATGGTAAAAATAAAATCTTAAGAAAAGATAAATATAGGTGAATATATAAATAACGAACAGAGAAATACAAAAAATTACAAAGCATAAGACAGATGGGGTTAATAGATATTTCATACAACAAAGGCCAGTATAAGCAAAATCAAAATAAATGGTAAGCAGGGAAAAATATTTGTAATTAATAGACCATGGTAAAAAAGTGGCAAAAGACAAAGGCAATCAATTCTCTGAAGAAATTGCAATTGCCTAATATGTGTTTAAAAAAAAAAAAAAAACTTTTGCCGCGAATCAAAGGAAATGAAAATTAAACAGTAATGTTGGTAATATTCTTGTAATTGAATTAGACATGTTGATATTTTTTTGGTAGATGGTAATGCTTATGTCTGCTTGGTGTATGATTTAGTCAAAGTTCTCATACCACTACAGGAGTAACTGCAAAATTACATGGCAGTGTGTATCCAGCACCTTAAAATTATTATACCCTTGAAACCCACTACTGTTAATATATGTCATCAATATATAGGAAAAATAATACAGGTAGAAAAACTATCTCTGTGCATAAACATGCATTATTTATAATAGGGAAAGGTATAAATATCCTAAATGGCAACAATAAATAAAAAGTAAAAGACACTAAATCTGTAAGATGGAATAACAAGATTAATGAATGAGAATAATTTTTACACTGTTGTGTTAAGTATAGCAGGGTTACCATCACCCCAGTTATACACCATCACCCCAGTTATGTGACAATTGATGTGTGTGTATATATATATATAGTTATGAGAAAATGAATAGCAAAATTGTGAAATATTGGCAGTGTTTTCCTTTGTGTGGTGTGTCTATGATTATTTCTCTAAAGTGATTTGCAGAGTCCTTCATGATCTGACCCTGCTTATCCTTCTATAGCTCTTTATATTTACCCTATCATAGTATTTACTATACTGTGCAAATCAATTACATGCCAATCTTAACTATTGAATTGTAAATAAATATTTATATCCCCATATCCTACCATAGCTCCTGTCACATAAAATCTATGCACTAAATATTTATTAGCTATAAATTAGTGAATTCGATGTGTGGGTATATATGCATATACTACCACACCCATCCCCCACCCCCCCACACACAGAATTTCTACAACACTTAAAGTGGAATCTTTTAAAGTTTTAATGCCATGATAGTTTTACCCCTTGGTTGTAAAGTGCTCACTAAGAACATTAACAAGAAGCATTCTGTTTTTAGATTTATCATCCTGAAACAGATCTACAGAAGGCATTGTGTTCTGTTGTGTAAACCTAAGCATGAATGCCCTGAAAATATACAGGAGGGACTATTGTCTTTTTGGTTTCATGGATCTCTAGGGCCCCAAATTTCACATCCTGTGTATATAGTTTAGTCTGCTATTTACGATCTGCATACTCATGGATTTATAACTCATAATGCCACTATTTTTTCTGTTGGAATACCCAGTAGTTTATTCATTTATAAAGCCAGGAAACAGCTGGTCAGAAACTGATCAACTTTGAGTTCTAGTCCCCAAACTGCTACTATCCAGTTGTGTGAATTCAGTCAAGTCATTTAATCTCTCTGGACTTTAGATGCTTTACCTACAAAATTAGTGTATTGTATTAGATAATATGATGAGCATTCTAGTAGTCAATAACTGTGTATAATATTTTCATATTTAAAATCAGCCTTCTACATAATTCGAAACACTTGATCTAATAAAAATAGTACAGTTTATATGTAAATATGCAAAATTTTTTCTACACCTCCAATAAAAGAATACCACTCCTAAAATCTTATTTTAACTTTTCATGCATATAGCTCCTGCCAGAGGCCTTACACTGTAATATTTTGAGGTATTCTTGAAAGTTTGCCGTGGTGACTTCAAGTTGTACAATTGTTTATAGAAAGTGAAGTGTCTTAGTAATATTTCCTCCCATGTTCAAGTCCATATCCTTTGACTGTCAGTGAGAAGAAATAAATATCCTTATGGTTTTTGAAACATAAAAAATGTATTACATTAAAAACTTGACTGTGTAAATAGAAACAATTGTAATTCTTTAGGCATAACAATAGAATGTCTTCTTTCTTTTTTGTTTTTCACACTCCACTCTCACTTTCAACCTTACCAATTTTTGTTCTCATTTGCTTTTATCATAAATTTATTTCCCAAGATTATGCCTAAGTAACTTTCTTCACAGTCACTTGTGTGTGTTCTTTATTCCATCATTTAATTCCATGATGCAATACTTTCTAAATATAACTTGGTTTTCAATAGTAGACTGTAATCTTTATGAGGGCTGGATTTTCTCAGTGTATTTTATTATTTGGTTCATTCTATCCCTGAATCCTTGAACAGTATTACATAAAAAGGAGATGCTCAGTAAATATTTAATTAACAAATGATTGAACAAACATGTATTAAGCCATAATGCATGAATAATCCATACCATCACATATACAGGTAAGAAACGAAAAGATAGTATGGTCTACTCAAAAACCTTACTTACTCTAATTAGGAAGCCAAGATTAGCAGACCAAAAAATGCTAGGAAAGAAGGAAAGGAAGTATATTTTAAGATATGTATTAACTTATAAAATAGAGATTATAAACGCTTTAGGTAAAAGGAGAAAAACTTACTGGAGCTGGAATACTTTCTGGAGGATCTTTACCCTAAGGGAAGAATAGCATTTGGATTGGCCTCATAAAGAGTGTAAGGTAACCCTTGGGATTATGAAGCCATGCAGGAGAAATAAATTTTCACAATTTGTTTCTGTCAGGATTGTAGAAAGCCAAATTCTTCATGTCTGCTTCTGAACAAGCCTTCACTGAGTTAAGATTTACATCACAGTCAGTCTTTGATAAGAAAGTTATAGGATCGTGCTCATTCAATTTAAAAGACAATTTTGCATGCAGAATTATAGACTAGGTCTTAGTAGTCTGCTTCCTCAAATATGAGCAATGCTGGATAAAGAGTTTGGAATTATCAAAGATGAGATTTGCCAGAGGGAGAAGCTTACTTTGGGGCGTTCTTTTAAGGAAGGCTTAGCAAAAAATAGTTTCCACCTGGGAGCAAATTTACATGGCACTGTTACAAGATGCACAGTTTTGATAGTGATTTATAAACAGCCATTAGAGTGGAATACTGGTTGTCTTCCCACAGCAATATCTCTGTGCACTAAGCAATTTTTGGTCAAGCCCCTAGGATTTAACTGCAGGGCATCTGGTTTTAAAACTGTTTTTTCATCGATCTGAGCTGTTGAGTTCTTAACTGTAGCTTATTTTCACTTTGATTTTGAAATCCATAAATGCCAGTCACAGCGTTTAGGAAGTAAAATCATTGGCACAGGAATTTAAATGAAGAGTGATAAATCAAGGCTGCCAGTGGCTACTGCCTCAGCCAGATGCAGACACCACAACCGCAGTTTTTAATAGCCTTGCATGCCTAATTTCAAATTAAGTGTGGCAAATTAAGCAGGAAGTTAATTACTATCTTGAAACAAATAGTCTGATGTTGATTGGAAAGGGCATCATAAAGCTGTGTTTTACCTTACCAGGATACCCAGAGGAAATATTAGAAAATAGAGATGTACAAGTAACGATTAGTTCAGACAAAAGAAGGGGGGCACATTTATTATTCATCTGGTTGGATGAGTCCAGGTATATGCAAATGGACTTCATCTAAGAATAGCTTTGTTAGTCTAAAAACCAAGGAAGTGTGTTGACAGACGCAGCAGAATCTTGGTATCTACACAACAGATGAAGGAGGAGGAGGCTCAGATACACACATCTCTACCACTGCTGACCAGATACTAGACTGCGGGCCAACTCTTCTCATGACAGACGCGCTAAAATGGCTAATTGCACTTTAAGTTAATGTGACCTTAAAAACCTAGAGAAGACATAAATCACATAACTCTTAACTAATCTCTCATTTATTTTTCTATACCTACACTCCATGGCCCCTATTGTCTGTAGACATTTATTGGATAACAGCTTCTTCTTTAAGTGACTTCCTACTTGAACTAATGATTTTTAATGGTGTTGAAAAAGGAAGTATTTCAAGAAAGAACTTGTTCTTTGGATTTCAAATGAATCTTAAGAAATATGTAGTTCAACCTTCATTTAATGGGATAAAGTTACAAAGCGTGTAATGTGTCAGACACTGTTCCAAGTTGTTTATATTAAATCATAAAACCAACTCAATGAGATGTTACTATCGACATTTTCCAGATGAGGAAACTGAGATAAAGAGAGACTAAGTAAAATATCAGTATCACCCAGTTAAGATATGGACAAGCTAGAATTTGGTCATTCCAGGCAGTCTGGGTCCAAAGGAGTGAGCTCTTAACCATTAGGACAACCTTTTGAGACCTGGGCCTAGTGAGAGCAGCCATTCTAAGCCACAAAACCCTCATTATGAATACTTTGTCGTAAGTTATTCATCCCAGTCTTGTTGCTTTTTTACCTATTGTAAACCAGAAACATACTTTCATCAAAAAAATAAAGATTAAACAAAAAGATTAAAATAGCTTTTAGCAGACTCTGTAAAAAATATGGTTGGCCACCACAGCAAGTTTATTGACCACAGGTGGCTTCTGAGCTGTCATTGGAGGGCATGAGCTTTGCAGCCTCTCACCACAATGTCTTGCCTAAACTGGAAGTGGCTGTAAATCAAAGGAAGATGTTGAAACTCTAAATTATCCTTGTCTCCTTATAATAAAAAAAAAAAATATGTATTCTTAGTTCTTTCATTTTATTTGATCTTGGTCCTAAAACAAGTATTTTTGCTATTTATTAATCCTCATATGTTTATAATATGACCCATTTTATAAATTTTAGGGAAAAAGCAATAATATTAAAAGTTATATTTAATAAAATAAGACTTCAAATTTAGAATACATATATTCCCTGGTAAACCTCTAAACATACATATATTGTGTCAATTACAAAAGAAATGTATTTGATATAGTCCTGCCCACTCTGTCCAGCCATGCTTGGGGTTTTTGCTGTTGCCCAAAGACTCCAGACACATTCCTACAGCATGGCCTCTGTTTGTTTTTCTGTTACCTCCTCAGGTCTTTGTTCAAATAGTACTAGGTCAAAGAAACATTACCTGGCCATTTATTTAAAATTATAATTTTTCATATCTATCACTCCTAACTCGTTCATATCATTATTTCCCCACTTACTCAAATGTTTATTTTTTGCCTCCCACCTGCCTTAATAAGAGCTCCATGTGTGCAAGGACTTCTGTTATGTTTATTTGCTATATTCCCAGGGCCTACAACAGAACCTGGCTCATGCTAGGCATACCTAGTAGTACAACAAGTAGGTACTTGCTGAGTGTATGAATGGATGAATAGTTGAATAAGTAAATATTCTTTATGACTCATAGTTGCATGAAAATAATTTATTAATTTCTAATTAGGTGGTGTAAATATATCTATAATTTAGAATTGATATAAAATTCTATAGTAAAACTAGCTATAAATGTCAAACATTCCTTTTGATCTTTTAATCCTAGTCAATTATTAAAATATAATAGTATGTATAATTGGCATTTTGTTTAAAAGGTGAAGTTAACTGTTAAGCAAAATCAATTGGTATTTATAAATGACCATACTTCCATATCTACACCATAAACTGGTTTATAGATGTGTTGCCAGGGAACACAAAAATATTTTAAAGAAGTGTTTAAATGTATTGTTACAGCCAATCTACGTAATTTTCACTTTCTAACCAGAAATAAATCAAATTCATTGTTGTACTCTCAGGGCCTAATATAGTGACTGGCACCTAGGAGGCATTCATAAATATTTGTTGAATAAAGGAATACATGATTAAATAAAGGAATGTACCCTTAAGTTAAATTTTTGTGATTTTTAAATAAAATGTCTTCTAATTAAAGAGGAGATATAGATACAGACACACACACACACACACGCACTACCCGAAGCAAATAAGGTTTGCAAATAAATGCACTCACAGTACAGCTACTTTACTTATAATAACTTAAAATTATATAAAGATAAAAAGCATTTTATACTTAGAAAATAATTTCAATAAGAAATTTAATAGTTTAAGTGTATTCATATATCTGTAAAAGATATAGGAATATTTTTTTAAGTCACAGGATTTTATATCAAAGCTATTTTCTAAGTTATACTATCTTTTGCTATAATTGTAACAGACCAAGTAAACGAAGAAAAATCACAAGGTAAGACGTGAGATGTTAGGAGAGTGTAATGTGATGGATAGAAAGGGACTAAAGATCTGCAGCTCCTTGTTCTCATTCTGATTCTGTCCACAAATTTGAGTGAAATTAGAACATCATTGTAGTTTTCTGTACCAAAGGTATTTCATGACATAAACAGGACAGTTCCAGTATTTATTTCAAATTCTAAAAAGTGAAGATTTTATGAAGATGCCAGATCTCTTTTTGTGTCCCCCTAGAACCTAACTCTTTACTGTAATGAGCCAGGTAGTAAATATTTTCAGCTGTGCAGGCCATGTAGTCTCTGTCAGACTACTCGACTCTTTTCTTATAGCATGAAAGTAGCCCTAGAGACAATATATAAATGAGTGAGCATGACTGTGTTCCAATAAAACCTTATTTACAAAAGCAGGCATTGGCTGGATTTGGCCCGTGGGCTGTAGTTTACGAACCCCTCCACTCTAGATGCTAGAACCTTATATCTTAGGTAAAGTAAAGGGATGTTTTGATTAATATGCCCGTAACTTAAAATCTGAAGAAAGGAAGAGGAAAGATTCTCCAAAGACCTCCGATGGTTTTCTTATTTAGAAACAGATATTTTGAAATAGACAGCTGGTAATATTTTTAAAAAATATTAAAGGGACATGAAGGACATTTAAGGTTTTTAGCATTCATAAAATACCATGAGACATTGTTCTTCTTAAGTAACTAATGTGATAATGGACGTATGATCAATTTTTATGTAAATGAATACACATAATTAAAATATTGTGACTTAAATTTTAATATGACCTAAACAAAATCCTCTCAACTATCGGGGGAAAGGTCTTTACTTTATCATATTTGATCAGTTACCCTTATCTCAGACTCCATTCGAAGATGAGCAATACAAAACTGAATTAAATTTAATGCATACAAGTAAAATGCTAACATTTCCAGTTAACAGGAATTATTTTCAAATGATCATTACTTACAGAGGTTCCCATGTTTAAAAAAAATAAAGCTAGGCTTTTGTGGAAATTTTACTAACACTAACAAGTACAACTTATTTCAGTTCTGTACCTTTCAGTTTATTTGATTGTTACTTTAAAAAATTTGTAAATACAAAATAAAAGCTGTTGGCAAAAGCCTGGGTACACTGGTAAAATATTAGAGAACAGTAATATTATATCGATTTGAACCATTGAGATATAAAATACTGAACCAACCTTATCCATATAACATTTTTCTGAACCCTGTCTTGGTAAACTGGATAAGCCCTTGGGAAACTAGTTAAGGATGAGCTAAAAATGTGGTACAAATATACCAAAAACAGTAAAAATTAAGAATTTGATATTTTGCTTTTATTTTGTAAAAGATGGGCCTGTGAATGAGTATTTCTCCAGAGAATTCCATGACATGATAAAGTCATTTATGTGTAAGGTCAGTTTATACTCTACTCTCAATTAGAAATAAATAGGAATAAAGAAGTGATGTCATGAAATAGAATCAGAGATGGAACTATTGAGATCTGTAGTATTTTATAACCACAGCGTTTTATTTTAATGTTAAAATATGAGTTTGATCTACTTTTTAAGTGAAAATTAGTTGACTACATTTTTATTTGCATGTTCAAATTGTGAATATGGTTTTCTATACTTGTGAATATTTTATTGATTTGAAAGAGTAATTGAATAACAAACTATTTCACAAACCAATTTAAACAAATGTAATATATTTTTTCTCTTATTTCTCTTACTATTTTTTTTTTCTATTGGGCTCCATATTGGTAGGAAATCTCTTAACGTTTTATTTGAACACAGATGCATTGGTCCTCTTTGGTCAGAGATAGTCTTACACCCACTAGAGAACTATAATCCAATTTACGATCTGCTTTCATAATGCTTGTCAGAGCCCAGCCCCTATTAGAAGAGTTTAAGATCAATAGAAAGGAAGGCAGGAAATAAAATAAAAATATTATTCACCACATCTTTCCTGAGAGTACCATATGTGTCATTTAATAGACCTTCAAATAAATGTTGGTTGACAATGAGTGATTACGTAAATGAGAAAAAACTTATGTTTGTATTTACTCTCTCTTTCCATTTTATGTTTTAAATTTGAAGTTTACGTACTTTGGCCTCAGACATTTTGTTTTCATTTTCCTCTCCTAACCCAAATGAAAGAAAAAGTCTAAAAATCATGAAATATATGGACACAGTGGGGTAGGATTAAATTTAGGGAATTCTAGGCCCAAGAAAGATTTATGTAACTATTCTCCCTTTACTGATTTAACTAGAACAAATATTCCATTCTTCTCTTTGTTTTATGAGCAATAGAGAGATTTCTATGGAATTATGTCTAAAAATGCTAAGAATAAAGATAAGTACCTTTTTACCAGTTAGCAATGCTGAAAGTAACAGAAAATCTAATTAAGAGTTCCTTAAATAAAAAAGATTTATTTTTCTCATATAGCAAGAATAGACGTAGGATCTTGCCAGAGAGGGTTGAACAATTCAGAGATAATTCAGGGATTCAGAATCTTTCTGTATTTCTGCTTCATCATACAAAGTGTTGGCTCCCTTTCACCTGATTGCAAAGATGCCAGCTGCACCTCCAGACAACAGAGAAAAGGATGTTTTCCAGGCCAAGAAAATGATGTACAGAAAAATGGCAATAATATCCCCTCTGTCCCTTTTCATTGGGGGAAACTCTTATCAAATAATAACCAGAAAACGTCTGCTTAGATTCTATTGGTCAAAATTTGGCCCCATAGCTATCCCTAGCCTCAAGGCAGGCTGGAAAATCAAGTTTGGGGCATTTCAATCCCTATAGGATAAAAGGTCAACAGAGAACATGTGAAAATGGAAATTTAATAAGCTAACTTATATTGTCTGTCACGATAATCTTTAACAAGTTTGTTAATCAAACTATTTAATAGAAAGATTCTGAGAAAATTTAACAATATGAATTTTTAAATGAGTAATAAAACAGTATGTAGAACATAATTCTATTTCTGGGGTTAGAGAAGGCAGCGAGGAGGCTAAATAGCAAAAGTTTAGGAGAGGTCATTTTTGGGATGTGGAATGATAGTTGTTTTTTTTTATTTCTAAAATATTTTATAAGATTGTATTTCATTAAAAGAATAAAGAATGGATTTTCTAGAAAAAGCTAAAAATGTTAGGTTTTTTTTAGTATTTTAATGTTTATTAAGTAAATAGTTCTATGTCACAAAATGCTGGAGATTTATTAAGCAATACTCCATAATCAGAACAATGTACCACCAAATAGTATAAATAAGAATAGGGTAAGGTGGCCTACTTCAAAGATAATACTCTAGTTGGGAGATATTTATATTTTTTATTTGTAACACAGTTGATTTAAATCCTAACTGAGGAAATCATATATTATTGGGCCTAGTGGTAAGAAAACTTTTTCAAATTTTCAAAGATAAGGAATGAGCAATTTGAATTTGCTTTGTTTTTAGATAGAAAGTCCAGGAATTTACATCTCCATCACACTAGGCAATCATTTTTATTCTACTTTAGCCTTGTAACTGTTCCTGTCATTCCCTCTACATAATCGCGTTTTAAAGTAAGCTCCATGGGATGAAAAGCTCACTATATATGTATATATATATATCTCTCTCCATATTGATTAAATGCTTAAAAGTTCACATGAAACATTAAATAATTTTAGAAAAACCTGACAGCAGTTTTTATCTTATGTAGAGGTGCTAAAATTTTAGTAATCCATATAGCAATAGAAAAATTTCAAAAGCAAAGATTAGATATTACACACACAAAAAGTGATTTTTATATACCTAAAATAAGATTTAAAGGGCAAAATTTTTTGCAACAAGCATGAGAATGGGTATATTTTTCTATAAATATAAATCAGTCTATAAATCTAAATCATGAAAAGCACTAAAATCACAATCATTAATGGATCAAAACATTAAACATCTTTAAAAAGAAGAAATAAAAGTTACTTATACATTATTAAAACAATTGCTTTCATTTTTAAGCAAAGAAATGCAAAAAAATTTTTTCTATGAAATTCACTAGTGATTCAAAAATGCATAATATTTGATACTGGTAAAGTTATTGCAAGATAAAACTCTCATAGACTGTGGATAGGAATTTCAATATGTCTAAACTTTTTGAAATGAATATTAACATTTATTAGGACACTAAAATATTTATACTCTTTGACTCAGTAATTTTACTTCTGACCCAAAAATTACAAAAATGTTGAAACATAAATTAAAAACATAAATGTAATAAAATGCTTTAATAAGTTATGAACACTGATATAAATTATATTTCTATTAAAAATTTTTAAAGAATGGTGCAATTCTCATAATACAATGATCATTTTTTTTAAAAACTACACAACTCTGCATAAGCTCTATGTTTAGAGGAAGACATATTCATAGAAAGAATAATGTGAATATATTTGAAACGGTGTGGAATTCATATGCAGGAAGAGAAAGATTTCTCACACAGTGATTAGGATATACAGAAGTAAAGTGTGTTTATTTCTCTGAGAAAGAAAGTAAGAGAAAGAGAGAAGGAGGCAGTGGCAACAGAATACAAAGGAAGCAGTGAAAATGCCGGGACATTGAGGGAAAGTTGCTTGATGCTATTGAAGAGTAAAAATGGCATATTTTTCTCTGTTTCAGCAGACTGATAACAGAAGGGGCAGCAAAGCAGTTGCAGGTGCTCGCTCTTTCTTTCTTTCTTTCTTTCTTTCTTTCTTTTTTTTTTTACCCCCCTCTGTGAGGCTGGGTTATCTCAGTCGCTGAAATCTGTTTTTTTTTTGGCAGGAACTGAGGCAGAGAGGTGGAGCAAGAAGCTCCATTGAGGGCTCTTCAAGGCTGAGAAACATCTCTTAGAGATAACAAGTTAGGCCACAGGTGTTTTAACTAATACAATCAGGTTAGTTGTAAGTTTTTTCTTCAAAGGGACAATTATGTGCTGTGAGTTTATTTCTCTGTTTATTCTTCCTCTGTTAAACAGGTTATTATTGAGGCCACCTTTCAATATTGATCATAATATTAATGATAGTTTCTCTTGTATTGTACTATCGAGTGATTTTTATTTATATTTTCTCTATTTTTTTTCTAAAAAGTAGTTATTTTTATAATTAAGAAAATAAAATTGAACATTTGAGTTTCTAACAAGTTGCTTGTGTTGTGGGAGGACATTTCTTGAAGCAGCTAGGGCCAGTTCTGTCCAAATAAATGGTTGTAAAGAAATTACAACTCAGAACAGCATTCCTTTCCCTACCCAAAGATCTACGGACCCTGAGAAAGTCGCCACTTCCCACCCCCAATCAGTTTTCAGATTTCAGTTACACATAAATCAGTTGTCAGAAAATATTTACAAGCTACATATTGCAGAGGATTGTTGATTATTTCAAGCATTTTTTGTTTCTTCGTCTGTTCTCTCACTGTCATCTTCATTTTTCCCCTTGCTCTTTAAGTTGTTTACTTTTATCCTCCCCTTTTTCACACTTGTCTGTTACTCCAAGAATCCATTTCTTGATCTCCCCCCTAGCTCTAAGTATCTGCCCCCATCTCTCACAATTTCTGTGCAATGTTTTTCAAACTTTAATATGCATATGAATGACCTGGACATCTTGTTAAAATGCGCATTGTGATTGCCTACACCAGGTGTAGGGCCAGAGCATCTTCATTTCTAACAAAATCCCAGGTGTTGCTGATGCTACTACACTTTGAGTAGCAAAGCTCCACAGCAATGTTTGTCAACCACAGCTGCACATTAGAACTACCTGGGTAGCTTTAAAAATTAGCACAGATGCCTGGGTTTCTACCCCAGAGAGTCTGATGTAACACAACTGGAATATGTCTGAGCATCAGGATTTTCTTAAATTTCCTGTAACATTGCACCATGGCCTATGCTTATTTGCATACACAGCATTCTCTTCCACCAAAGTCCAAGTTTGTTAAGGGTAGAAACAATATATTTTGTATCATTGTATCCTTCACAATCCTGTTGGATGAATGAAACAAAGTATACAACAAAGAAATGGTAGATCTTTATTCATGTAGTTGAAATAATGTAAGAAATTAAACAATGGGTGTTAATAAATTTAGCTAACAAGTGATGATAATGTAATTTTGAATTTTCCTTTTAGTAATTGTCTTTCATAAATTAAAATACTCAGCTACTAAAGCTTGTAGATCTTTAAATTCATTACTAATTTCACAATCTAGTATTACATGTACATAGAATATGCTTTATAAATCTTCCATATCTTGAGTTTTGGTTGCCTAGGCATTGTCAATAGAAGTGCAATTTTCAGAAAAGTTTAAAAATAATGATCACATTTAAAAGCATCAGTATTTAGGTTGATATCACAGAGAAAGCAAAAAATACTGCCAAAAATAATTTTTAATATAATGCAAATGTTTTGCAAAAATCTTTATTTCTACTGACTCCCCTACAAATGCTAACACACTGTTTTGACTTTTCAAGTTTTAGAATGCATAAAAGGAACCAAGAATATGTTGGTAAAGTATCTCTTTTAGGGTACTACTTTCATCATTTTTTCCCTATGGGTTAAGAAGTCTTTTTATATTTCATAGACCTCTTTCTGTGCTTAACGCATGTTAGCAGTCTTGTCAAAAATTAATGATATATGTAATCTTGGCTCACTATAAGGTATATTATTGCATTTGTAATTTTTCATGCTAGAAGAGAATATGCTTCTTCTTACTAAGCAGGTCAGATTTGCCTTAGACAACATAATTCTCTAAACAACTCCATTCTGCCTTTTTGACAGATAAGTATTCAAAGCTTCATAGCACAACTGAATTAGGCCATCTTACCGCAGCCAAAACAAATCAGAAATGCATCAAGACTGACCACTTTTATTCAGTTTACCTAACCATTTAAACTCAGTAGCAGGGTTGCCCAGTTTAGAGCATCTTCTTGGTATTTTCCAATATAGTAACTATAAAAGATGTCTCCAGTGCAAACTCAAAATATTTTTTATTCTTTTTTAACTTCTTCACTCTTAGACACGATATGCAATCTTATGAACATGTACAGTAAATATCATTCCACAACAGATAGCCTGTAGGTCAATCTCTGATTCCCAGAGTAAAAAAGTAGTCTATGGCTAATGGTTTGATTTGCCCAAACTCTACGGGTATCTAATTAAAGGAACCATTGATGATTCAAAAGAACTATTATATATAGCCTTTCCAGAACATAGCTCATATTTGGGGATCCAGGTACTCATTAACTTCCTCACCTGTAACAATTAGAGGGTAATGGCTGGATAATGAGTGATCAAGGGACTGAATTGACCAATATAATTTGTATCCAAACTAAGACATTTCTGAAATGAAAGTGGAAGCTATAATTATGCCTGTACGCCAGGCATTAACCTGGATTGTCCAGATATAAATAGTTTCATGAAAAAAAAAAAAATAGTTTCATGTACTGGTGAAATGGATGAGCTTATGGATTGACACATTTATGAATATGCAACCATACTCACCAAATCTTTGAGTCTTCTCCTTACTTTACTGAAATAAATAAATTTTACTAAATAGTCAATACTGCCCCTTTTGTGTGCCTCTGTCTTTAACTTCTTTTAAAGATTTTTAAAGTTAAAAAGTCCTCCAGAGTTTGTCTTATAATTTTGACAGTTTTTAAATTTTTATACAATTTAAATTAAGCCAATTAATTAATTCATATATATTTTCAGTTTTTCCTAAGTAGCAGAAATCAATATCCAATTTATTTTTTTATTGTACACAAGGTGTACAACATTATATATGTGGTAAATGATTACTAAAGTTTAAACAAATTTCTATATCCCCTTCCATAGTTGCCATGTGTGTGTGAAAAGTACCTTCAATCTACTCTTTCAGGAAATTTTCACTATATGATTGTAGTCCACATGCTGTACATTAGATATTCAGACATATTCATCCCACCTAACTACAAAGTTCTACCCTTTGACCTAATTCTCCTCGTTTCCTCCCTCTCTCCACTCTTAGTAACCATTATTTTATTCTGTTTATATTTATTTGACTTTTTTAAAAATAAGATTCCATGTATAAAATCACACAGCACTTTCCCTTAGGTGTCTGCTTTATTTCATTTAGCATAATGTCCTCCAGATGCATCCATGTCCCAAATGGCAGCGTTGTCTTCTTTTTTAAGGCTACAATATATTCCAGTGTACATGTGTGTTTGGAGAGAGAGAGAGAGAGAGAGAGAGATAGTCATGCAGGGATATATTCTGAGAAATGCCGTGTTAGGCAATGTCGCGCCGCAGTTGCCAGCAAGTACGACACGACCAGTTGGAGTTCTTCCAGCAGTAGTTTAATGAGGCATCTACAACAGTTACATGGCGAGAGACCTCGAACAGGAAATGCAAGCTGCTTTTATAGCCCCGGATAGGTGTGTCCCACAAGCGTGTCCCACAGGGATAGGTGGAGGGCCTGACTACGCATGTCCTGGGCGGGTACACTAGGAGGCCTAGACCGCTCCCCACAGCTCCCCCTTTTGTTTTTGCCTCATGGTGAACGGAAGCCCCAGTCCAGATCTAGGGTCACAGTTCACCAAGGGGCGTATGGTCACCACTCTTCAGTGCAATGAGCGAGAGCTCATGAAGGTGCAAGGGCTGACCACAAAACAGGGGTCGCGCGCCCTTCCCGGTGCAATGGGGACAAGCCCTCGGGGTGCAAGGGCCACGCCATGCTGTCAAGGGGAAAAGCGGTAGTTGCCGTCCGTATGTAACATGCTTATCCACACTCCAGGAGGAGAGCCCTCATGAAGGGCAGCAAAGGCTTGAGCCATGACCACTCGATCCCTTTGTTGCTGCCAACGGACACGCATGAGCATCCAGAACACGAGGCCAAAAGCAAGACATCCCAGCAGGCCCAGGGATCCAAGACCTGTCCATTCCCGAACCCCGTGTAGAAGCGACAAAAAGGTGGGGAGGAGGCCATCAGTAAGCATAGGATCTAACCGGGTAGAATTAATATGGGTGATTTCTAGTTGTAACTGAGTGGCTGGCTTGGAGAAATTGGCAGACCGAGAGCCCTGTAACAGCCGAGAAAGCTCTTTAGAGAGATTGGCCGCCTGGGAAAGGTTAGAATATGGGATCGAAGTAATACACAATCCCGGCAGTCGTCGCTCGCAACCAAGCTGGGCGAGCTGTACCAAACTGTCCACCTGTTCTTGAACCAAGTCCACACGTTGATTTAGGAGCATAATCCCTCCCGCCAGGTGTGAGTTGATAGAGCTTTGTGTGTCCAAGGCAGTTGCTACCGTTGCTGACAGGTTATTTAGGACCTGTGCCGTTTGTACGGCGCCCGCCGCCGTGATCGAAGCGGCGGTAAGGGCCGCAGCGGAGGCCGCTGCAATAGCAAAGACAAGAGCTGTCACGCCAAAGTCCCTACGATGTCGAAAGAGAACCAACGAATCCGGTGCGTCAACCAGCCAGGGGACGTACCGGGGCATGCGTGCAACCACGGCCATCCTGTGTTCTGAGGCATTCCAGCAACGTGTATACGTGCAGTTTACGGTTGAGCAGTTAAGGGTGGCCGTATGGTTTTCCAGGCGGGCCACAATCCAGATGAATGGAGGCCAGAGACAAACAGGCGTGGGACCGAAGGTCACGTTGGAAAACTGAGCGCCTGACGCAGCGGTCTCAAATGTTCACAGTTTTGTGTAACGCAGGCCACATCCCTGTCACAAAAGTCCCATTAGCAAAGGTCCCGTTGCGGGGACGCAGCCGGTCCACCCAAGCACCCGTCTGGTTGGCAAGAAGTATACAGGACAGGTTGCCGTTAGTCGGGATAATGGTAGTAAAGCACAAGGACCCAGCAAGGATATAGGATTCATTGCCGGGAACCGCTCCAGACTCGTTGGACCACGGGAGGTAGGGAAGTCCTAGGGAAGCATTGGTAATAAAGAACCAGGGGAATATCTGCGAATCATGAGACACCGGCAGGGGTCTCGGGAATACAGGCAGGATGGCCCAACGACGTTTCGCCCTGGACAGCACTCCCAGGGCGAGGAGGGTCATGGTCAGGGAAAGCAGAATCCGCCACAACAGCATCGTCGTCAGGAGCCGGCGAGGAAGCAGCAGGATGACTGAGGCGTCGCGTGAGGCGTGTCGGAACCCAGATAGGGTCCTGGGCGTCCTGTGGAAAAACACAAACAGCTCCCCTGGATCTGCTGAGAATCAGATCCGGTCCTTTCCATTGATTACAAAGCACATCTTTCCACATCACCCGCTCGGAAAGGGGGGGGGGCCAGGATCCACATGGCGATCTGCCGCCGAGCGACCACGGTCATCCAGCAGCAAAAAATTTAAAGTATATAGAGTAAGAGATAGGGCAGATTTGGGAGACCTACCACCGCCCAAAGCCCCAGCCTCCCCCTTTTGTTTTTGTAAGTAGACTTTGATTGTGCCATGGGCGCGTTCTACAATGCCCTGGGCCTGGGGGTTATAGGGCAAGCCAGTGCGATGGGTAACGCCGAGACGGCGGCAAAATTGTTGAAAGGCCCGGGAAGTATAGGCCGGGCCGTTATCAGTCTTAAGGACCTCAGGCTTGCCCCAGGCAGCCCATGCTTCTAGACAGTGCGTGACGACATGACAGGCGCGCTCTCCAGCTAAAGGAGTGGCGTGGATAACCCCAGAACAGGTGTCTACGGACACATGAACATAAGACAACTTACCAAACATGGGAATGTGAGTGACGTCCATCTGCCACACCTGGAGAGGCCGAAGGCCCCGCGGGTTGACGCCCACGGAAGGTTGTGAGCGGAAAGGTGCACAGTCCGCACACTGGAGGACCACTTCCCGCGCAGAGGCGCGGGGGAGACCAAATTTAAGGCGTAAAGTACAAGCTGGGACATGGTACAACGAATGGAAGTTGCGGGCACTTTCCAAAGGAGAAGCAAGCCAACATAATTTCGTGGCCCGATCCGCCAGGGCATTGCCGGCAGCCATAGGTCCAGGCAAGAGCGAGTGGGCCCGAATATGAGTGATAAAGAACCTCGCACTGCGCGAGTGGATGGCTGACCGGACAGCACAGAATAAAGAGAATACCGTGCTCCGTGGGTTCAAGGCGTGAGACACCTCCAACAACCGAACAGCCTGAACGACATAGACAGAATCAGAGACAATGTTGAGTGGTCCTGGGAAAGTATGGAGGACCAACTCAACGATGGCACATTCCACATGCTGAGGGGAAGAGTAAGGAAAAGAAGCGGTGAAGGCCTGGCCATTGACAACATAACTACCCGTACTATTAGAGGACCCATCAGTATAAACTGTAGTAGCATTGGGAAGAGGGTCAGAAGACGTGACACGGGGGAAGATAATCTGATGTCGCAGAGCAAACTGAAGAAGAGGGTGCTTGGGGAAATGATTGTCTATAACACCAGAAAAAGAGCATCGAAGGACTGCCCAACTGTCTACCGAGGCACAGAGAATCTGTACTTGAGCTCTAGTATAGGGGCAATGGAGAACAGAAGGATGGGCCCCAAAATGAGTTAAGGAGAGTTTAAGCGCAGACAACGCGAGATCAGCAACCGCGGTAGGATAGTGCTCAATGGCCCGTCGCGGAGAGGTATGCGCGTGAATCCAGAGCAGAGGGCCCTCCTGCCAAAGAACTGCAGTAGGTGTCTCCAAAGAGGGCAAAAGGCAAAGAGAAAAAGGCTGATCAGGCTGACTTTTCTCCGAACCCGGTCGGACATGAAAGATGTACCTCCCCCGCCATCAACTGGTGGGGGAGGGGCGGAGGCATACGGAGGCGGGCGATAACGCTCCGCCTCATACGCCGCCGCCGCCTCCTCCTCCTCCAAGTCCGCCTTATCGGCCGGAGAAAGCTCCGCCTCCCTCTCGCGAGACGAGGAAGAAGAGCGGGACAAAGAAGAGGAAGAAGAAGAAGAAGAAGAAGACAGACGGAGGGCGGCCATTTTACAAGCCACGTCCTCCCTAGATAACGGGCCGGGCAACAGGCGTCCCCGTCGCCTTCCTGAGCGCCCTCCCTTGCGGGCGGCTCCCCGCTTTTCTTCCGACCGGGTTCTCGAACGCCCCGGCCGGTCCGGACCACCCTTATCCCTTTCTGACATACTATCTTGATAGTCACTCAGAGCCTGCTGCCCCTGCTGCACTTGAATACTACAAGGAGAGTCCTCTAGGCAGGTGCGCACCAATGCCCAAATAGGAAGGACGCACTCTCGAAGGAGCCCAGTAGCATGGGCACAGCGAAGGTCCTTCTCTAATTTATCCCAGCTCGGAATGGTGAAAGAGCCCGAGTGGAGAAACCATGGTGCCACACGATCTACTTCCTGCATAAAATGCCGTAAGACACGCTCGGGGATTTTCAACTCTCGTGCAGCCAAAAGCTCCTGTAGAGCACGGAGCAGCTGGGCGCTCGGGGAATTTCCCATAGTGAAGCACGATCAAAGGTGGGGGTCCAACTCTACCTCTACTATTGCGGTTCTGAACTCACCTCTAATGAGGTCGTCTCCGCCTGGTGCGAGAGTTCCCGGGTTTCGGCACCACTTGTCGCGCCGCAGTTGCCAGCAAGTACGACACGACCAGTTGGAGTTCTTCCAGCAGTAGTTTAATGAGGCACCTACAACAGTTACATGGCGAGAGACCTCGAACAGGAAATGCAAGCTGCTTTTATAGCCCCGGATAGGTGTGTCCCACAAGCGTGTCCCACAGGGATAGGTGGAGGGCCTGACTATGCATGTCCTGGGCGGATACACTAGGAGGCCTAGACCGCTCCCCACAAGGCAATGTTGTCATTTTGTGAACATTGTACCATATACTTAAACCTATAGGATATACCTTTACTACATACCCAGGCTATGTGGTGTAGCCTTTTGTTCCCAGGCTACAAAGATGAACAGCATGTTACCATACTCAATACTGTAGACAGTTGTAACACAATGGCAAGTACTGTATATCTAACTATATCTAAACATAGAAAAGGTACACTAGAAACACAGTATTAAAGATAAAACAGTCCACCTATATAGAGCACTTACTATGAATGTAGCTTGCAGGACTGAAGTTGCTCTGGGTGAGCCCGTGAGTGAGTGGTGAGTGAATGTGAAGAACTAGAATATTACTGTATACTATTTGAGACTGTAGTAACTCTTTTACTTAATCCATACTAAATTTATTTTTTTACAAAAAGTAATTACAGTCTGATACCCAATTGGTGTTATTCCCAAATGTGCACTTAGGTGATGATCAGGGAAACCAATTTGCTGGTGAGTACATGTGGTGCTTATTTTTCCAGTCTTGGGATACTTCACTTAATAAAATGGGTTCCAACTCTCTCCAGGAGAACAAAAGAGATTCTATATCACCCTTACTTCTTACAGCTGAGTAATATTCCATGGTATACATGAGGTGGGGGGTGGGGAGAGGGGATGGGTGTATACCTACATGATGAGTGCTTTGCGCACCATCTGGGGAATGGACACGCTTGAATGTTCTGACTCGGGGGGATGGGGGTGGGGGAAGGGGATGGGGGCATACCTACATGATGAGCGCGATGCGCAATGTCTGGGAAATGTTCTGACTCGGGGGGATGGGTGGGACATGGGCAATATATATAACCTGAACTTTTGTACCCCCATAATAAGCTGAAATAAATAATAATAATAAGTTATTACACTATGACAGCTATGATGTCACTAGATGAAAGGAATTCTTGAGCTCCATGATAATGTTATGGGACCACTGCTGCGCATGAGGTACATCTTTGACCAAAACATCATTATGCAGCACATAACTATACTACAATTTCTATCTATGTATTGATGGATACTTAGGTTGTTTCCATATCCTGGCTATTAATGGTCACTTCTTAAAGGATGATCGTTATGTATGCCTTTCATTTCCTCTCTTATTTTGATTTCTTAAGTCTTTTTAAAGCAAATACAGAGAAAATTAAAATCAGAGTTTAGATCTAATGGCTGATAGTTTCATTTAGCCTATTAAATATTATGAGTTTATTTGTATGAAAAAAATAACACTACTTTGAATTTAGGAGGAGTAATTTTCTGCTGCAAAAATAGACATAAAAGTGTGTCCAAGACAAATGCTGATCTTTTAATTGATAATAAATTTTATATAGGCAATTGTTTTATTTCTAAAAAAAGGATTCCTGAAAATGTTTTTTTAAAGTTTATAAGTTGAACTTGGCCTTATAAATTACAAGCCCTTTTATTTCCATAATGGCATGGTATATTCTGTTGGTGACCCTGCTTGCTGCACCAAACTGTCAAGCCGAACAAGGTCATCAGTTCCCAAGAGAACTCAAGCTATATGGAGGATGGCAGAGATTATCACTATGCCAACCACCACCAACAGAAGTCCATACAATTCTGCCCCATGCGTCTTGATATCACAGTCACTGAGAAAAACACAACACAGTCAAGCACTGGATGAAGCTATACTTTACTCATACAGAAGAGAGTGACAGGGCAAGAACAGCTCCAATAGTGGGTATAGATTCCCCATAGCCAGTGGGTTCCTCTAGGCAGCTGATGCAGGGCTACTGGCCTGTATGCACCCCCCTGTGGCAGCCAAAGGACCTTGACTTCTCTTCCTCCCCTTAAAGAGGATGAAATATTTAAAGTTGAGGGTGTTCCTGAGAGAGAGTCATTGACAGAGATGCTTAAGCAGAGCAAAGAAACATAAGTATGAAATAGGGAAAGATGTTTCCACAGAAGGCAATAAGCCTAGCCCAAGTTGTATGGGCTCTTTATCTCTTGGTAAAGAGTGTTCCAGGCCCAACACCCATTCTTATAGAGATGCAAAGAGGTAAAAGACTACACAAATGAGACAGCTTTCCCCAACAGTTATAATCTATACTACATTTACATAACCTCTCACTGGATCTTTTTTTAGGCAAATTAAAATGTTTCTTAAATTGTCAGGTTACAAAATGAAAACATAACAAATCACTAAGAAAAGAGCCAGAACATCCATTGCTGGTTTTGCTTTACCTCCAATATGGTCTAGAGATATTTGTTTGGAAAGAAAAATATGTTATTTTTTAATATATTGACATTTTACTATATGAGCACTTATTAATAGTGTTCTTATTCTGAATGTTAGAAAAAGAAATAAATAACAACTATCCTACCCACACACACCTTAACCACCTAACAAAAGTGTACTATTTTATAAAAAGAAATGTCACTCTAACAAGTGTGACTAACTTGTGGCTGTATTAAAAATTTAAAAATAAGTCATTGTAAGCATCTTTTGAGTGCTGTCAAATTGCTCAAGTGCAGAAAATAGGGAACCTATAGAACAAGCAGTTCAGAACAGGGAAGTGCAAATTAAAATAAGGCAAAGTGAAATTAAGCAAAGTGAAAATGCACTTTACAAGAAGGTCCAAATCTAGTTACACAATATATAATAAGCAGGAAGCCAAGCAGAGAATCAAAGATAACTGGTTATGATCAAGGTGGATTCAAGGGTGGAAGAAGATAGAAAAGATTAAATTTTTAATGTTGATTTTTACTGAAGACATGAGTGACATTTTCACTTCCAAATTTTCTTTAGAAGAAAGGTCAAATGTTAGATCAAACACTATCTAATTCATAGATGTTTTTAATCCTATTTAAGAGTAGAAGTCACTACAAACAACTATATGCTCCAAAGCATTTTGAAATAATTTAAGGATGAAATTATAAAAAAGTTGGTCTACCTATGAGAAAATAGCTTAACTGGACTTCCTTATCTATAAAATAAGGGCTGGTAATATTATCTTCCTTGCAGGATTGTTGTAAAGATTAAATGCAGTTACGTAAATTTCTTACAGTAGTTTCTGGCATGTTGTAAGTGCTCAAATAACATTATTGTTGTTGATGTTTAGCAAAGCAAGAAAATCTTGAGTTATCTGTGTGTATATACATACACACACACATATATATGTATACACATAGGATAAGCAAGCAAACAAATGTTGAAACACAGTAAACATAAGACCGATAACCACATTCTAGCCTTTACTCTGCCATCTAGATAACCTTTCCCAAGGCACTTCATTTTTCTGAGCTTTTTTTGCTTGTCATTTATGAAATCAAGAGATTGAACAAGATTTTTTTCTCTGGTCTCTTCTACCACACCTATGATTTTTAGGACCTCATGCATCAATAATCTGAACATTTTTATAGAGTTAAGGACAATCATATATAAATGTTCCTAAACTATTTTATTTATATTTTCCTTATGTACATCTTTATAATGTTCTGAATTCTGTACATTGTGCAAACATGAGGGCAAGTTCCAAGACAAAAAAATAAAACTAAAAACTCTCAAAGGTAGAGTGTTGAGTTAGATCTCTATCAATTTTTGATGTGTAACCACGAGCATTTTAAACATATTCCACAAGACAAGCAATTTGACTTTCTCATTTCAAACAATAAACCTGACAGGTGAGACAGTTCATTTTTGGCAATTGCTCCTTTGAATAATAGAGACATTTTGTCTTTTATCAATACTTCAGTTACTTGGGAAATTCTATACTATTTCAAAATTAAGTAAACCCCTTTATCATGGTCGTTTGTAAAGAGGGCGAGAGGTTAGGTGTTACCAGATGACACTAGAGAGAAGTTATAAAAAAGGAGAAGAAGAATTTTGTTTATAGTTTATAAAGATACAGTATAAATTGCAATCATGAATTCAAAATGAGTCTGTATTTGTGTGTGTTGTAAGATCACTTCTTTATTAGAATTATCCACATAAATGCAGTGAACTTATAACTTCTCTGGGGAAAAAGGAAGCACATATGCCAAAGAGAAGGATGGATCTTATTTTAATTTGTATTTTAATTTGCATTCATTTTATTTTTATTTTAATTTGCATTTCTCCTTCTATGAGTAAATTTAGACATTTTCCCCTACTGCTAAGGGAGAGCAAACTGTAAATCTCCTAATCAAGGCTGTCTCTTCCCCCAGTGAGTCTCTCACTGCACTTCCAATCATTTTTACTCCAAACTATAGAAAATTACAAAGAATACCCAAAAAGAAGCCTGAAGTGATTAAATTTATGAAGCACATGAAATAAATTGAGGTTGTAATAATAACAGTATTATCATTATCATCATCATTACTATGTGTTATATTTATTCAGCGCTTTCTATGGACAAGGTTCCTATGCTAAGGGGTTACACATATTAACACACATAATTCTCACAACACGCCTGGGTGTAGTAACAGTTGTTTTCCTTATTTCATAAGTGAATAAATTGAACTACAAGGGAGTTTTTAATCATTCAAGGTTTATACATTTAAATTAGGTTTGAAATTTTTGCAATCATTGTATATTATTTTCAATAAAAAAATAAATTATTAATAATAAATCTGAAAAACTTGGAAAATTTCACCAAACTTTTTTATAATGTGGCACATATAATAACTGCTCAGTTTGTGGCTAAGATTTTCAAGACAGTATGTGATTCTATATTCCTTCCCATATTCTGTGACTGTCAAGGAATGTTTATGTATGTAGCAGTTCAATAATTGAACACATTCCCCATTAAAATTACATTTCTTACAATATTTACAGTATCCATGTAGGCTTGCTTTCTTATCAATCCTTTTACAATAGGTTATATTAAAAGACTGACAGTGTCAGCAAATACTCAGCAAGTCAGTCATTATATAAACAAATGATACTACTGAAAGATTAATACTTTAATAACAAATAAACTAAGATATACTGCCACAATCAAATGCTTTGTTAAATATTTTCTTCATTATTCTCTATTGACTCTACATTAGTCTCTATTATTGAGTTGGAATATGAATTTTCAAACTAACGGCCAACAACATTAACAAAAAAATAGCATACAGGTAGGTGATTCTACATTATGTTAAAAAAAAAAAATGACACATTCAGTCTGGGTGTGGTAGCTTCTGTCTGCAAACTCAGTGCTTTGGGAAGCTTAGGTGGTAGGATTGCTTGAGTCCAGGAGTTCTAGACCAGTCTGGGAAAGATAGCAAGACCCTGTTTTTACAAAAAAAAATGTTAAAAATAGCCAGGCATGGTGGTGCACACCTGTAGTCCCAGCCACCCAGGAGGCTGAGACAGGAGGATCTCGTGAGCCTAAGAGCTTGTTGTTGCAGTGAGTGTTGATGGCCACTACACTCTAGACTGGGCAACAGAGTAAGACCTTGTCTCCAAAAAGAAAACAAAAATGACAAGTTAAAATGAATTTTGAAAATATTTTAGTCCTGTTTTGTAGTCTGATATTTGAAATATAAAATGTTATCTTGTGTATATTAATAGGGCTAAATATCTCCTAAATTATGACAAATATTCAGTAATATAATTACATCAATTTATATTTTAAATTTTCTTTTTTTTGGAATTTTGTTGTGTGATATACTTACAAAGAAAATGATAGAATCTAGTTTTCTAAAATAGACTATAGAAATAGTGATAATGTTAAACATGGTTAAGCAATCTATACTTTATATATTAAAAATAATAAAATTACTATTAAGAAATGACAAGTGGATACATTATTCATGATAATTAAAATGTTACAGAGAGCAAGTTTTTAAAATGGCAGAGCAGCATCATGTCTCAATCCAAATAGTCAACTAGAGACACAAACTAAAGCAAATTTACCTGTCTCTAATTTAGAAATATAATAAATTCCATGATCTCATAATCCTATTTTTCTAATCTTGAAAATACAAGTTCTTTCATTTTTGTTTCTTTTCATTTTTTATCCATTGCTTAACTCAATTAATAGCATTTAATAAACAGTACATGTTTGAATAAATAAATCTCTATATCAAAATGTATATCCTTACAATTTTTAAAGAAACTTAAATGTTTACTCTTTGTAACATTATACACCTACTTTGAGGAAAAGTAGAGTCAATACTTCTTTCCAAAACATGTATTTAATCTTTATGGTTTTACTATTTTTTAAAATCTGTGCTTTGCTCTTTACTTTTGAATCAAAAGTCACTGGAAGTTTCATTTTAAAGTTAGTATCTTTTTTTCCCTTTTTTGCAAAGAGAGACAGGCTTGTTAGTTTAAGAACAGTAATCTCTCATTTCTCTTCTAATCTTTCATCTTATTCTTAGAACATCTTCTCTCTTTAAATATTTACATTTACTTTTCTTTCTTGACCCATGAGTCCTGTTTTGTGTCTCCATTCCCATTTCTTTTGTTTATAAATTTTAATTGTATGCTCTAGTTACTACCACTATTCCTCTGTTGAATCAGCTTTTATAAAAACAATATCTCCAAATGTGTGAGTGCTGATTTCATACACTAAGGGGACACTCATTTCTGAAGTGTTAGTTCAGCATTATGGCATAGAAGTGCTGAATAACATGATGTGAAAAATAGTGGACTATCCCAGATTTCACCCTATTGCTGTAATAGTGATTCATTGCAGTTGCTATTAAGTTGGGAGAAAAAGATCTCTAAGGGCATTTGGTTCTCTTCTCAATGAATAAAAATATATTAAATCTTTAATTTGTATACTAGTGCAATAGTATACCTTATAGTGTACTATTGTAGTATAAATTTAGTTTTATCTATGGTGAATAGTAAATTATTAAAAATGGAACACTTTAGTTCTAGAAAGAGCTATACATTAATTTTATAATATCTTTTAAAATTTTCTTGATTTATGTGCTTAGCATTTTAATGGTATTAGGACTAGCAGTTTTGGGGAATTTTTGATTGTGTATATGTCAAAAACTTGTCCAACCTATGGGATAGTGACGTCTGAGAAGCCACTGCTGGTAGTCATATATCTGGCCATATAGATAAAATCTAAAACACAGCCACTCTTCATCATTTAAATACAAACTTAAGAGCCATTGATGATTGTTAAATATTCCTATTTTATTAAACATCATTTAATTATACAAAAGCATGAATATAATTAATGTGTAAGATTTATTGGGTATACAAGATATTTTGTGTGACGTTTGTGAATTTTTGTCATTATTAATAGTTAATATAAATGTAAATCTTTAAATGCTCATTATGTACCTATGAAACAGCTAACTCATTGATAAGACCAGGTAAAATAGAAAATCAGATACAGTTAGATTTTAATCATCATACTTAAGTATAATATTTCCAAAACATTAAATCAAATACTTAAAAATAGCCTTTAAGAAGAACCTAAGATTTATAATAATGTAACATGAAGTCATGAGATAGATTGCAACCTTAATTCATAAATGAAATAATATAATAAACTATCAAAATTAAGAAAATCATCAGGAAAAATCTGCAGGAGTGTGAGATAAGCTTCTCCAAATAAAAATACAAAAATTTTTCTTACAGGGTAACAAATAACTCATGTAAGTAACCCTGTGTCATTCGTCTTCCAAAATATAACCACTATACAGTATGTCATTTATGTTATGTTCCAAAACATACCCATGATGAAAATTGAAAAAATACTTAAAAAATCCATCTTTTCTACATAATGTTTGTGGTCATTTTCTAATCAGCAATAGTATTAACAACTGTTTTTTTTTTTCTTTCTACTAAAGTTGGCTTTTGTTTTACTTTTTTATGATTTTTGATAGATTTTCATTTTTTATTAAATAACATAATATTTGTACATATTTATGGGGTACATTTAATATTTTTTACATGCGTAGAATGTGCAATGATGAAGTCAGGGTGTTTAGGGTATCCATCACTTCAATTATCTATCATTCTAATGCTGAAAACATTTCAAATCCTCTCTTCTAGCTATTTTGAGATATACAATAAACTGTTGTTTATTATAGTCACCCTACACTGCTATTGAATATTAGAACTTACTTCTTCTATGTAATTGATTGTTTATATCCATTAACCAAACTCTATCTCCTCTTCCATACACACACCCTTTCCAGCCTCTACTATTATGCTACTCTCTACTTCCATAAAATCAACCTTTTTAGTTCCCATAGATGAGTGATAACATGCAATATTTGTCTTACAACTTATTTTATTTAACATAATGACCTCCAATTTCATCAATGTTACTGCAAATGAGGGATTTCATCCTTTTTATGCCCTAATAGTATTCCATAATGCATACTTACCACATTTTCTCGTATGTTAGATTTATTTTTAGTTTTTTGGAGGGAAATTTCCATATTGTTTTCAATAATAGCTGTACTAATTTATATTCCCACCAAAAGTGTTTTTATTCTCTCTTCTCTGAATCGTCCTCAGCATTTGTTAGCTTTGATCTTTTTATTGATAGCCATTCTAACTCAGGCAAGATAATATTTAATATCACATTGAACTTTTGATTTGCATTTCCCTGAAGAATAAAGATATTGAGTCTTTTTTTCATATATCTGTTGGCCATTTGTGTGTCTTCTTTTGAGAAAAGTCTGTCCCTATCCGTTGATACTTTTTAATAGGATTATGTTTTTTGCTGTTGAGTTGTTTAAACTCTTTATATATTGTGGATATTAGTCTCTTGTTAGATGAATAGTTTGCAAGTATTCAACCATTCAACTGGTTGTCTCTTTGTTCTGTTGATTGTTTCCTTTGCTGTGCAGAAGCTTTTTAGTTTAATATAGTCCTATTTGTCTATTATTGCTTTTATTGCCTGTGCTATTGGAGTCTTAACCATAAAATCTTTACCTAGACTAATGTTCTGAATTGCACCCCTTATGTTGTTGTCTTCCAATAGTTCTATAGTTTTGGGTCTTATGTATGTCTTTAATAAATCTTGAGTTGATTGGTGAGAGAGAGAGGAGGCTAGTTTCATTCTGCATGTGGATATCCAGTTTTCCCAGCACCATTTATTGAACAGGGATTCTTTCCAACATATGTTCTTGGCATATTAGTTGAAAATCAGTTGGCTGTAAATATGTGGATTTATTTCTGGCTTCTATATTGTGTTCCATTGGTCTATGTGTGTTCTGTTGTTTTTTACACCAATACCATCAGTTTTGGTTACTACAACCCTGTAATATCTTGTGAAGTCAGGTAGTGTGATGCCTCCAGCTTTGTTCTTTTTCCTCAGGACTGCTTTGGCTATTCAGGCTTTTTTTGGTTCCATACAAATTTTACAATTGTTTTATCTATTTCTGTGAAAATTATCATTGGTATTTTGATAGGGTTGAATTGAATCTATAGATTGCTTTGGGTTATGTGATCATTATAACAGTATTAATTCTTCCAATCTATAAACATGAGATGTGTTTTCATTTTTGTCCTCTTCAATTTTTTCATCAGTGTTTTTTAGTTTTATTTATAGAGGTCTTTTACCTCTTTGGTTAAATTTTTTTTAATATTTTATTTTCTTTTTGTATCTAGTGCAAATGGTATTGCTTTCTTAATTTCTTTTTCTACTAGTTCTTTATTGGTGTGTAGACATACTAATAATTTTGTATCCTGAAAATTTACCAAATTTGTTTCTCAGATATAAGAGTTTTTTGGTGGAGTCTTTAGGTTTTTCTAGATTTAAAATTATATCATATGCAAAGAGGGAAATTTTGACTTCCTCTTTTCCAAATTGGATGTATTTTATTTTTTCCTCTGGCCTTATTGCTCTAGTTATGATTTCTAGTACTATGTTGAATAGAAGTAGTGAAAATGGGCACCTTGTCTTCTTTTAGTTCCTAGATGAAAGGTTTTCAGCTCTTCCCCATTCAGTGTGATGTTAGCTGTGGGTATGTCATATGTGGCCTTTATTATGTTGAGATATGTTTTTTCTATATCTAGTTTGTTGAGAGGTTATTAAGTATGAAATGTCCAATTTCCTTAAGTACTAAGTATGACAGTTGCTATCTCTGACATTTCACTTGGACACTTCTTGTTTTATTTTTATTGTGAAGCTATATCTTCAGTTTTTCAAATGCACAGTTACACTTGTGATGATTTTTCAAAAACATTTTTAGAGCAATTTTTGTAAAACCATGTATAAGTCAAAAATTTGTGTTATTTTCGAATATGAGTTCCATCATAGAACTAATGTAGCACAGTACATCGATAGTTTGAAAAGTTCCATTCTGGCGATTTTAATCTTGGAAATTAGCCACATGGTTGACCTGAGACCAAAGTGGATAATAATGAGCTGAAAGCTATAGTGGAAACAAATCCATCTCACCCTATGCATGAATTAGCAGCAAGGTTTGACATTACTATTCCAACAATATTGGACCATTTGAAACAAATCAGCAAGGTGAAGAAGCTGGATAGATGAGTTCTGTATGAATTAAATGAATGTCAGAAGAGAAGTCGTCTTGAAGCTTGACTTTCATTGCTGTTACAACATAAAGGTGAACCATTTCCACACGGTACTGTGACACGTGATGAAAAATGGATTCTTTTTGACAATCACAAGCGTTCAGAACAATGGTTGGATAAAGATGTAGTGTTGAAACACAGTCTAAAACTGAATATTCATCAAGAAAAGCTAATGGTGTCTGGTCATCTAGTGCTGGTATTATCCACTACAGCTTCGTGAAACCTGGTTAATTGATCACAGTGGATGTCTACTGCAACCAATTGGATGAAATAATGAGGATGCTTGTGATTAAGCAGAGGAGACTGGTCAACAGAGATAGGCCAATCCCCTTGCAAGACAACGCCCAACCACATGTCACACAAACAATGCTTCTCAAACTATAGAAGCTGGATTAGGAAACTCTCTGTCATCCACCATATTGAGCAGCCCTTGCACCAACTGACTACCACTTCTTCTAGGAGTTGTACCACCTCTTGCAAGGAAAAATACTCAATTTTCAGCAAGTTGTGGAAAACACCTTTTGCAATTTCATTGTCACTTGCTCTCCAGGCTTCTTTGCTGTTGGCATAAACAAACTACCATTAAGATGGCAAAACTGTGTTGATAGTTCAGGTGCATACTTTGACTAATTGCACAGCTTCTTGTTTTGAGATATAATGAACTACACTTCTGATTCAAAATGGGGCATTTCATATTTAATGACCTATTATTTATCATGAAAGATGTTGAATTTTATCAAATGCTTTTTTCTGCTTCTATTGAAATGATGGCATCGTTTCTGTCCTTCATTCTGTTGATATGATGTAACACATTTATTGATTTGTGTATGGTGAACCATGCTTGCACCACTAAGATAAATCCTACTTGATCACAGTGTATTATTTTTTGATGCACTGGTGGATTCAGATCGCTAGTGTTTTTTTGAGGATTTTACTGCATTCATCAGGGATATCAGCCTGATGTTTTTGTTGGTGGTAATAGCAGTGTCGTCTGGTTTTGGTATCAGGGTAATGCTGGCCTCTTAGAATAAAGTAGAAATCATTGCTTTCTCTTTGGATTTTTGGAGTAGTTTGAGGAGAATTGGTGTTAGTTATTTTTGTACGTTTGAAAGAATTTGACAGTGAAGCCTGCTAGTCCTGAGCTCTTCTTTGTTGGGATAGTTTTTATTATTGATATAATCTTGTTACTCATTACTGCTGTGTTTAGTTTTCTATTTCTTCCTGATTTAATATTGATAGCTTGTTTGTGTCCAGAAATTTATCCATTTCCTGCAGTTTTTCTAGTTTGTTAGTGTATACTTGTTCATAATGGCTGTTGGTAATCTTTTTTATTTCTGTGGTTTCAGCTGTACTGTCTCCTTGTATATTTCTGATTTTGTTTATTAGGCTCTGCTTTCTTTTCTATTAATACTTGTTTAATCTAACTAGCAGTTTTTCAATTTTGTTTTTCTTTTCATAAAACCAATTGTTTTTTGATCCTTTGTTTTGCTTGTTTAGTCTTATTTTGTTTAGTTTTGCTCTGATATTTATTATTTATGCTACTAATTTTGGATTTGGTTTGTTCTTGCTTTTCTAGTGCATTGTTTAATTGTATATTTGAAATATTTCTACTTTTTTGATGTAGGCATTTATTGCTATAAAATTGCCTCTTAGCTTTGTGTATCTCTCTGCTGTATCCCATAGGTTTGGTAATTGTAGTTCCATTTCCATTTATTTCAAGAAATTTATTTAATTCTTAATTTCTTCATTAACTCAACAGCGTGTTGTTTAATTTTCATCTATTTGTATAGGTTTCAAGTTTTCTTTTATTATTTCATTGTGGTTTAGTTTTATTTCATTGTGGTCTAAAAAGAAACTTAATATGATTTTGATTTTTTAAAATTTGTTGAGGCTTTTTTTGTTGCCTGACATATTTTCTATCCTGGAGAATGATCCATGTGATTATGAGAAGAATGTGTATTCTATAGCCATTGGATGAAATATTCTGTATATATTCATTAGGTCCACTTGATCATTGTTGTGTTGTTGTTAATTTTCATTCCAGGTGATCTCTCTAATGCTGACAGTGAGATGTTGAAATCCTGAATTATTATTGTAGTGGAGTCTCTCCTTTTAGATCTAATATTTGTTTTATGTATCCACATGCTCCAATGTTGAGTGCGTATATTTAGAATTGTTATATCCTTTTACTGAATTTATTTCTTTATAATTATATAAAGATCTTTGTCTCTTTATGCTCTTTTTGACTTGGATTCTGTTGTATCTGATATGACTATTATGATCACTTGGTTTCTGTTTGCATAGAATTTCTTTCTTCATTCCTCTACTTTCAATCTATATGTGTCTTTACAAGTTAAGTGAATTTCTTGTAGGAAGCATATAGTTGGGTCACTTTCTTTATACCAATTCAGCCAATCTATATTTTTAAGTGGAAGATTTAATCCATTGACATTCAGTCTATTCCTGTTATTTTGTTAATTGCTTTATCATTGTTTTGTATATCCTTTGTTCCTTTCTTTCTCTATCAATGTTTAACATTACATTTTTGTAGTTTTCTTTCATAGTAACATTTGAGTCCTTTCTCATCCTCATTTCTGTGTTTGTTCTACCAATGAGTTTTATACTTATATGTGCTTTTATGATGGTAGCTATCATATTTTCCTTCCTTGTGTGGGACTCCCTTAAGTATTTCTTGTAGGATCAGGTTGGTGTTGATGAATTTTCTCAGATTTTGCTTATCTGAAAAGACTTTATTTCTCCTTCATGTATGAAGGATAACTTTGCTGGGTATAGCATTCTTGGTCGCCATTTTTTTCTTTCAGTGTTTTAAATATGTTAATATCATATCATCTCTTGCCCTGTAAGGTTTCTGCTGAGAAATCTTTTATAAGTCTGATGAGGATTCCTTTATATATGATTAGATGCTTTTCTCTTGTTCTTTTTAGAAATCTCTTTTTGTGTTCAACATTTGACAGTTTGACTATAATGTGTGATGGAGAATACCTTTTTGGGTTATATTTATTTGGCAGCCTCTGAGCTTCCTGTATCTAACTTCCTGTATCTAGACTCCTACTAGATATGCGAATTTTAAGCTATTATTTTGTTAAATAGATTTTTCTGTTACTGTAATCTTTTCTTTACCTTCTAAAACACCCAAAATTCAGATATTTTGCAGCTTTACAATATCCCATATGTTGTTACATTAGGCTCTGTTCATTCTTTTTTGTTTTTATTTATTAATTTATTGCCTGATAGGACTTTTTCAAAAAACCTGTATTCAAGTTCTAAAATTCATTCTTCTGCTTGATCTAGTCTATTGCTGCTGAAGCTCTCAAATGTATATCTAGTTTCATTCATTGAATTCTTCACTTCCAGGATTTCATTATTTTTAATGATTTCTATCTCTTTAATAAATTTGTCATTCATATGCTGAATTTTTTGTATCATTTATCTGTGTTGTTTATATCTCACTGAGCTTATCTAATATTATTTTGAATTCTTTTTCTGTCATTTTATAAATTTTTTATTGGAATATATTGGTGGAGAATTACTGTGTTCCTTTGGAGGTGTCATATTTCCTTGCTTTTCTATGTTTCTTGTTTCCTTATGTTGATATCTGCACATCTGGTATAACAGTCACTTCTTTCAGTTTTTTGCATTGACTTTCCTACGGAAAGACTTTTTATCAAAGATGTATCTGTGGTGTTACTTGTGTAGGGACTTTAGCTTTGATTCTGGCTGTGTGCTATGGTGTACTCGCTGTATTATTTCTTAAAATATAAACAACATCAGTGATGTTTATGATTTCTTCAGTGGCTTAGATTGCAGTTTTTAGTGGAGGCTGTGGTTAAATTTTGCTTTGGATGGGGACATCAGGTGGGCCAGTCCTCTGGCCTCAGTGGTGCCAGCAGTGGCCCAAGTGTGCCTGTCCTTGAGCTCCTGAGCCTTGTATGTGGGCACCAGTATTAGCAGGTCCAAGTTGGCCACTTCTTGGGCCTCTAGGAAGCTTGCTTCAGTGCTGGCAATGGCATTGGTGGGCTAGGCAAGCTGATGGGTCCTTGGGCCTCTGAGCAGTATGCCGGGCATCAGTGATGGCAGTAGGTGTAACATAACAACCTTCAGGCTCCCAAGTAGCTTGTGCTAATGTTAATGGTGTTCTGCAGTGGGCTAGGCAGGATAGGGTACAGATCCCCAGGTGGCACATGTGGGTGGGTGCCAGCTCTGCTGGTAGTGGCAAGCTGGGTGGGCCCATACTCAGGCCCTGAGGAGGAGTACATGGATGCCAGCAGTATTAGACGGAGGGAGGGGGGATCCCCAAGCCCCAAGCCCCTAGGCAGTGTACTCAGGCATTTGGGTAGGGCAATGCCAGACCAGGTAGGCCTGTCCTCAGGTCCCCTATGGTACACATGGTCACAAGTTGTGGAGGGCACAGCAGGGTGATTTCCAGGCCCCCAGCAGAGTTCTTGGATGATAGGGACAGCTGCAGCAGTGGGGAAAGCTAGTCCTCAGGGCACATAAAATTCTGTGGCCTTGATGCTAGGCATAGAGGATTGGCTTTCAGTGACAGCAGCAATAGCCAGGCAGGTTTCAGGCTCTAGGGAGCACATGCTTTAGCTCCCTTTGTCCTGGGGGCAGCCTCTCTGGTGTGATGTCCCACCCATTCTCTGGGGTGCAGGACATTATCTGTGCTAGAGTGCTGGGGATCTTGACACTATGCTGGGTCCACCCAGAGTCATACTGGTGCAGCCTCTGGGTAGACACAAGGGGATGTCACTAGGGTTCCAGAGATGTGAGAATGTAAGCGCTGTTGAGCCCCAGGGCAAGATGCAGTCTGATAGGGGCTGAGCTCTCAAAAGTTCTAAGCTTCAGCTGCTTGGAACTCAAGGGGAGGGAGTGTGGGACCCAGTGTGAGTTCCCTCTCTGGAGCAATGCCATCATGTGGTCTCTAGGCAGCTTTCTTTGCTAGTCTCAGAGCCTGTGAGGATAGAAGGCTCTCCCATGGCTAGAGTTTCAGGAGTCCACGGTAGGAATTTAGACTGCTGAGAACTCTCACTTACTATGCACACACTGGGGTGTCCTTCTAGGCTCCCAGCCAATCTTGACTGAGCCAGCTGCCTTGATTCCCTCTCCTTTTGTGCCTAGTGTTTCTTGTCGCTTCTCTGTTAAATTCCATTGTTCTCTCTTAGGTGCTCTATTTCAAGTGTGATTATCTACTTGCTATTTTGATTGTTCTTTGTGTAGGAAGCAAGTGAAGCCTTTTCTCCTGATTTTCACTTTGATGTCAATTTTTAAGTGAATATTTTCTATAGCTCTAAATTTAAATAATAGAAATGCTATTTTAATTATTGTAATTGTATAAAATAAATGGAGTTGATAGGCCTTTACAACAGTCCACATGATACTATTTAATGTGAAGGTAACTAGAGAATGTAGCCAACAGCAAAGTCCATGTGTTAAGATGGATTAAACACTGTACACAGCATAAATATATCTTGCCGTGAAAACAGCATGTTGAAGTCTTTATATTTCTTACATCCTTTTTGACACCTTAATAAATGATGAATTATTTTAAAGAAGTTGTAAACACAATTATATTTTATTCCTTTTCTTAATCCCTTGACAGATTTTGTATAAAAAATAATGCCAAATTCACTTTATCCAAGGGTTTATTGTTTTAGCAAAGCATTATATTTCCATTCCTGTCATCGTCTCCTGGATTTGTCCTAGTAAAGGGAATTTCAAACCTAGATATGGGCTTTGATCAAGTTTTGTGGCTGATTTTCATAAGAAATGATAGGGTTAAGACTTTTACAAATTAACTGTAGTGTGACTATGATTGTACTTTTTCCTGAGCACACACAAGTATTAGATAACAGTTATCACTATGCCAAAGGAATCACAGCATTTTGTTTCATTTTTAGATGACTGTCTCTAGGATATGGGGAGAACTTAGTAAATAATTAATTACTGTGCAAGACTACTACCTCACTTGACAATTTCTCTTAAAAATGAACTATTGGTTCTCTCCTTAAATAGTTTTCTCAACCTTAGCACATATCTAAACTATCTATAATGTGATAGAATTCATGATTTAATCTTACTTACCAAATATATAAAACAGAAGCAAATTTTCTGTTAATCATAGAAAAAATAAAGATTATTTACTTATTTATTCAGTTTATTGTTTAGTAATAAATGTAACCATTATTCACAATAATGTACACATTTCTTTTGAAATACTTTTGGATTGATTTGCTTCTAAGCAATTACAATCTTCATCAAATCTCTGTAAATACAAATGTAACCACTGAAATGTTTTTTTCCTGAATGTCAGGAAAGAAAATAACCATTTGTCTACTCCTAATAAATATATAGAATCTGATTAAGAATTTGAAATTCTAACTTTAACACAGTCTTCCTTTTTAGCTTTGAAAAATCACTGCATTTTTGTACTACTTTTTCTGATCTTGAAGTGATTATGTTTATTTCTTTGAAATGCATTTTTTAAGTGTTGCCAGTTGATCCTATAAAATTTTTCTCAATGCTTACAAAATAGAATGTTTCTTTGAACAAAAATTCTATGGAATCTGGCTTTCTTCTTCTTCAGATAGGAATTTGTGATATAGTCTACTAAACTTCAATTTCTCTTAAAATCCTCATAACTCCCTTTAGATAGTTTTCATTATTGGTCAGGATGTGTGTGTGTGTGTTGCATTGTGTTTTAGACTTCATAGTTTTCCTATTCAAGGAATATGTAGCCATATTCAAGCATATCTTTTAATTATTTATAAGCTATTCATTTAAAAACTCAGGTAAGAATAAAAAAACTGACTTAGACTGGAGACAGATACTCCAAGGATTGACAGGCATCACTTTGCCTAAAACCAGCACAAAGGATATTATATATGAGAAACTTTGTTTTCTTTTAAGTTGGAAAGATCTTTTCATATTACAAGCTTCCCAGAAGGCCTGAAGCAGCCATTTGAGAAGAGTAGATGAGCATTTAGCTTATGTTTATTTATTTTTATCTAAAAGGAAGTTTTAATAGCACTGAGTGTCCATCAACATTAGAGCCATTATAAAAAGTGATGTAGAATTTATTTGTATGATTTGATAATTTGCTACAAACTGTGTGTATGATTTTATATCCTTTCCAGTTAAAAAGGAAATTTATTTCAGGGAATTTTCTTCTCTTCTTAATAAACTGGTGTATCATATATAGATTCCTTGAAACCCAGAATATAAATTATCATTTAACTTTTCTAAGGTTGTGCCTACACTAGAAAAGAAAGCTTTTATTCAACATATTTCATAAGAAACACGTGGCCTTTAGGGAATAGCATGGTCGAACTGAACCTAGTCAATAATAGATTGCATACCCTTGCTTAATTTATTAGCCACCTGTTTCATTCTTACAGCATAATAGAATAATTAGGATTCCATCACCATATGTGAAATATTTTGTACTCTGAATGTTCATAGGAATATTTCAAATCAGATAAAACCTCAAGAGTTGAAATTAGGGATTAACAAACCTTCAAGTAAGTTTTAAGATTAGATATAAATTCCACTTTTGATATTTTCCTTTATTATTCTGTTTACCATAATAACTTTTTATTACAAAAATCCAAAATAGATAAAGGAAAACCATGCTAAGATTTGGTTGGTTTAACCTTGGATTGATTTAACAACAATATAAAAACAGTTACCTACTTGAAGCAGTCAGGTGTGGTGGCTCACACTTGTAATCCTCACACTCTGGGAGGCTGAAGCAGGAGGATTGTTTGAGCTCAGGAGTTCGAGACCAGCCTGAGCAAGAGTGAGACCCATTTCTATTAAAAATAGAAAAATTAGCAGGACGTAGCATGGTGTGTGCCTATAATCTCAGCTACTTGGGAGACTAAGGCAGGAGGATGGCTTGAGCCCAAGAGTTTGAGGTTGCAGTGAGCTATGATGACTCCACTGCACTCTAGCTGGGACAACAGAGCAAGACTCTGTCTCAAAAAAAAAAAAAAAAAAAAAAAAACAAAATACCTGAAGCTTCACTTTATCTGCTTCAATTAAAAACCACTTAAATCCAATGATAATTGTAACTTGAATTAAGACAAAACATCTCTCAATATCCAGATTAAAGGACAGTGTCTTTGATAGACATTACTCCTGACTTTTGTGTAAGACAGTGCTCACATCCCACCCCAATCACTTAAACAAAGCACACTCATAATCCACATATTAATAACTGCTTTCATTTCCCCTCCACAAAACATGAACACACTTTCACATACATACATAGTAGGCAGTGGATCAATCTTGGTAAATTATGGACATGTTTGTGATGATATGTCACAGAAGTGGGATGTGTGTCTAGAGCTTTTGATACCTCGTTTTGCAGTTCTGGATACCAGGATACCTCTAAGTCTCATCTCTGAGTCAGAACTCTTCAATGAGGTTAGGTGCACCCTGGAGTGAATTTGGATTAGCCTGGCCTACCAAAGGGACAGGGTTCAGAGCAAGAATGCCACTATACTGAAAACTGGTTTAGAATCGAGAGCTGCATGCCAGCAGGCTTGAAGCATGACCTCGTACTTTCAAGCCATGACAAAAGGAAATTTTAAAAAAGGAAAAAAAGATAGTAGTTTCATCTCTGTAAATTTACCCTGGCATTTTGGATTTGCCTCATGAGATTCTCAGTAAGATTGCATCCTGTTAGAAGCCTGAAATGATATGCTATCTCTCATCAAGCCCCACTGAAAACACAGTGCTTCTTACAGCAGGTGACCTCCAGCCACCCTGAATCGATGTCTACGAGTTAAACTATCTGTCCAGCATTTGAGATCCTAGTTTCCAGCTTCTGTTGGTCCAAATAGTAATCCTGGGAATAGCTTTCAGTCCTGGCAATGACGACTTATATGTCTTCTCCCATTACTTTGAGATTATAAGATCTTGGCAGGGTATTTAAAAAAAGAAAATGAGAAATGCTGCATAGGAAGCACATTTTAACTTTATTTTCTATTTTCTCTATTTATCCCACAATCCAGAATGTTCTTCCCTGCTATTTGTCAAATACCAACTTGTCTTCTAGAATTTAGGGGAAGGATCACCATACATTCAGCATGCTGACAAACTAGATTTAATTATTGCCTCTTGATTCTTGATTGTTTAATATTAATTTATTTAACAACACATACCCATCACTATGCGTTAGACAATATTCAAATTGATTTGCAAATATAGACTCATTTATCACAAAAATACTGTGAAATACTTATTTTTCCCGTATTAGTGAGAAGGAAACCAAGGCAGAAAAAGAATAAATAGCTTGTCTATCATGCTTAAACAGCTTGTAAGTGTTGAAACCAAGTTTCAAACCCAGGCAGTCAGGCTCCAGAGACTATGCTGTTAGCCATTTTAATCAGTTGTCATATCATGCTGTACTTTGACAGTTTGTTCACATCTTTCTCCCTGCTAATTATGACATGATCAACAAATATTAATTAAATAAGTAAAAGCTCTTACATGAATTTCTTTGTTTAGCTTACCGAATAGTTTGTTTTAAAACAGTGGCCAAAAAAATGCTACATTTTGATTAATGGTTAATTTATAATTATGCTATGAATCTGATACTTTTCCTGTAATATTTATAGATTACTCACCCATGTATTGAGTGACTGAGCAACCTGGTAACTTGTTTTAAATCATATTTGAAGCCATATCACCTAGCAGAAAAATGGCAGAGGAATCATAACAAATGCTTGTGGTAGAAATGAATATCTAGTAACTTGCATATGTACAGTACTCTTTTACTACCAACTTTAATTTCCATTTGCCAGTTAATGATTTTTATAAGAGAATTGTTGACTAAATTTCTTGCTTTCAAGTTCATATTGAAATTTGATGCAGTTTTTCAACTCACATGCATCAAGCTTCTGCCAAGTTAAAGTCATATTTCCTTTCTTTCTAGCATTTTAGAATAAAGGCTATTGATAATTTGGGGCTATTTTTATCAAACACATGTACAATTTAATGATCCTCTTTGCAAAAAGATAATTTAGTATGATGTTTTTTCTTTTATTTGTAAATTTATTTTGTTTCTGCAAAACCATTCTTAAAGCAGTAAGAATCAACAGCTCTTGTCATAATAAAATTTTAAAAAATAAAGCGTAACACTTGTTCCTAAACCACTGTATATTATTTTTTCCACAGAAATTTCCCTAAGCCCTGATACCTTTACATAGAGACTTTCTTAAGCAATGATATTTTTAACCACAGGCAATTCTTTTTAGTTACTGTCAAAAGTGACAGCTACCTTTAAGTGGTATATATTGTCTTTGCATAGGAAAGCATCATATCTAGTGACTTATGACATTAATTATAGGTACCAACATTTTAAAAATAAAGTGTCAGAAATGGAATCACAATGCTTGCCTCTTCAATATTTCTGGTTAGTAGACAGTTTGATCTTTGCCAGGAAAATTAAAGACTCAGTCAGCAAGTTCTTTGCCTTTTTTTATTTCTCAGAGAATATGTTACCTTTTCCATTTAAGAGAAAAAGGTAATTCCCAATATGTGATGTTTTAAAATTTTCTATACTCAATGGAAATGTGGCTCATTTTGACATAAAATATACTATGGACTCAGAAAAAGTAAGCATTCACCTAATAAGCTTTTTACTAGCTATATACCCAATTTTTATAGTTGGCTTTTCTAGGAAATAATTACATAAGGCAAAAAGTTATGATTTTATGTGATAAAAATAATGACTTCCATATAACTTAATGTTGAAGTAAATGGAATCTTCACTCAAGTAATGAAACCAAGAGCCGGAAAGAGAAGAAATATTTAATTATTAATTAAATTACCTATAGAACACTAAAGAAAACTCTTTTCTGATTTTAAAAGATAATAGGTAACTTTAAGGAAGTAGAATTACTTCATAATGAAACGCTTATAAAATATTAATATAATTCAAAAGATTCTGGTATTGGAAAGCTAAATATTATAAATATAATTTATTGTGAATTAATTTACAGTTTTAATGTAATCCTAATCCAGATCCAAAGGGAATATTATTTTAAATATAAAAAAAATTGTGAAATCTCTCTGGAATAATATAAGGGCAAAAAGGGCTAAAAAAGTTTTGAAAAGGCAATGGTCTAAAAACTCACTATTTCAGATACCAAGAAATATAATAAAATAGGGAAATTCAAACAAGGTGTTAAATAGTATATTAATCAAAGCTTTCCAGAAAGACAGAACCAACAGAAGATATGGGGATAGGGTGGGGGGAAATAAAAGGGGATTTATTAGGGAAATTGGTTCACATAATTATGAAGGCTGAGAAGTCCCATGACAGGCTGTCTGCAAGCTAAAGAGACCCTGGAATGCTGGTGGCATGGCTCAGTCCAAATCTGAAAGCCTCAGAACCAGAGAAGTTGATGGTGTAAAGCTCAGTCTGAGGCTGAAGACGTGAGAACCAGTGGGAGTGCTGATGTAAGTCCTAATGTCCAAAGGCTAGAGGTCCTGGAGTTCTGATGTCCAAGGGAAGGAGAAGAGCATCCTAGCTCCAGAAGAGAGAGAGAACCAGACCCTTAATCTGTGGGATGGTACCTGCTCACACTGAAGGCAGATCTTCCTCACTCAGCCCGCTGACTCATTGGCCAATCTTCTCAGGAAATACCCTCATAGACATACCCAGAAATAATAGTTCAATAGTTCTCTACATATTCTTTAATCCAGTCAAGTTGATACCTAAAATTATCTATCACAAATCCACCCCTTGTCAACTTGGCATCCATATGTATCTCTTTAAATCATACTTAACCTCCAAATAAAGACTAATAGCAACATAATAGTTCTGCCTAACATGATACAGCCATCCTGCATACAAATGAACACGCACTAATCCCTTCCCCAGGAGAAGCAGATAAAGTCCTTGGGTGATGTTTACTCTTATCATAATATTCCATAATTAAATAGTATGATATAAAATCAACAATACTTAAATACTGATATAAAGTTAATAAATCTTATGTTACATAATAAAGTAAGGAAAGAGATGAAGACACAGATATTTGCTTAACATATGTGTATATATAATATATACACAAACATATTCTTAAAATAGAGAGGAAAGACTCGTGAAAATTCCAGCCTCATTTCTGTAACTGGTCATGTGGTTGTTGTTGGTATTTATAACTACCCTCTTCTACCACTCATTTTGTATTTCCTTTGCCTTCAGCAAGCACCTCAGCTGGTCACAGTTCTTTAACTGGTGGAATGAACCAAACTTTTATTCCCGAAGGGTCTGGGCCCTACATAGTCTTGCCTGGATTGGATTTTTATAGTCTCTCATTGGCCTTAATCACAGGGCATGGTAACACTAAGAGATGCTCTGTGGGATCTCCTGCATTTCAGAGATATTCTTTCTTACCTTCATTGTGGAGTAATAGTCCAGTTTCCCCATGGCTGGATCAATCACTCCAGCCAACAGAGTTTTTTAGTCTGTTGACTCAGAGGCATAAGGAGCCTGAAGTGGAAGTCTTAATTTCCATTTGAGTGGAATCATTGAAGATGGAATCATTCTTCCTTCGGAACTAAGACCTCTAGGCCTGCAGCACATAAAGTCAAGGGAACAGGAAGCAAATATTTTACTACTAGGTCAGTAGGGGTAATGGTGAGTAGTGTCACTCACATTTCTACCGCTTGATTCCTGGAACTGAGAATCCTGGCTACTGGAGAAACAGAACCATATATTGGATGCTGATTCAGAGCAAATGGCCTTCAGTAGAACCTTGCCTCAGCCCTTCAAAATATTGTCACCTAGGAGACACTGTAACTGTGATTTCAAAAGGCCATTTCACAGTTTTATCAAGCCAGCTACTTAAGGATGATAGGAGACATGGTAAAACTAGTGAATTCCATGAGCATGACCCCATTGCCACACTTCTTTGGCTATGAAATGAGTTCCTTTTTCAGAAGCAACACTGCGTAGAATACCATGATGGCAGATAAGGCATTCTTTCACTTCATGGATGTTATTAATAATTTTGGCAGAAACATTAAGTTCAGAGAAGGCAAATCCATATTTAGAGTAAGTGTTTAATCCAGTAAGAACAAAATGCTGCCCCTTCCATGATGGAAGCAGTCCAATGTAAGCTGACACTAGGTTGCTGGGTAATCACCCCAGGTAATAGTGTTGGTCTCTGCCACTGGCAGATTAAGCATTCAGTGGTGGCTGTAGCCAGGTTGGCCTTGGTGAGTGGGAGACCAGGTTGCTGAGCCCATTCATAACCTCTATCCTGCCACCATGGCCATTTTATTCATGAGCCCATTAGGCAATGACAGGAGTGGCTGGGGAAGGAGCCTGACTGGTTTCCACAGGACAAGGCATGCTATCCATTTAATTATTAAAATCCTCCTCTGCTGAGGTCACCCTTTGGTGTGTATTCACGTGGGACACAAATATCTTCACATCCATTGTCAACTAAGAGAAGTATCCACATACCTCCTCCCAGATTTCTTTTTCACCAATTTTCCAATCTTGTTCCATCCATGTTATATCTGGCCAAACCATTGGCTACAGCCTATGATTCACTACATAATTGCAAGTCTGGCCATTTCTCCTTCCAAGCAAAGTGCATAATCAGGTGCACTGCCCAAAACTCTGCCCATTGAGAAGATTTTTCTTCACCATTGTCCTTAAGGGATGTCCTGGAAAAGGGCTAAAGTTCTGCAGCTATCCACTTTCAAGTAGTGCCTGTATATCATGAAGAAACATTTGCAAACCAGGCTCTACTGTTCCTCTATAAACTAATCATAGGTTACTCCCCATGAGGCAGTAGGTGTAGGCTGAGAGACAGAAGACAGTGTAGACAGAATAGGAACCATGGGCATTTGGGCCACTTTTTCATGCAACTTTCTTATGCCTTCAGGACCTGCTTGGGCCCAACCAGTTATATAGCACTTCTATTTGATGATGGAGTGCTACAGTGCATGCCCACCTTTATGGCTTTGTGGGTCAGATAACACCCAGTTAACAATAGGCAGCTCAGGTTGCATGGTAATTTGGTGGCCCATGTGCCAGGTTAAGAGCCATCTCTTAAAAGGAGAGTAATTATTTGTGGATAATGACAGGGATTTGTTCCAAAATCCTAAGGGCCTCTGCAGCAGTTCATTTATAGGGGCCTGCCAAAAGCTCCAAACAGCATCTCTATCTTCCACTGACATCTCAAGTATCATTGGAGCTGCTGGATTGTATGGCCTAAGTATAATAGCATAGCAGCTTGCACAGCAGCCTGGACCCACTGCAGGGCCTTTTTCTATCGTGGGCCCCCTCAAAATTAGCAGCTTTTTGGATCACTCGGTAGATGGGCCAGAATAATGCACCAAAATGGGAAACATGTCGCCTCCAAAATCACCCAAAGTGACTGTTGCCTGCTACCTCTGATGTTTATTCAAAACCCAAAGGCTCTTTAGTCAGCAGGTGGTGAATCGTGCCAAGACTGGGTCCTTCCCTACAGAGCAGCATGTTTTCTTCTGCCCCAGGGTGGTTCCAGAAATGCCATCCAGGAACTAAGGCCTAGAATCAAGCACTTTAGGAGTCTGGTTTGTACTTTATTTTACTGTGATTGAGCTGATACCAAAGTTGCAAAACAAAGTCCCCTGAGCAATTTCCTTTCCTTGCCCCAAGTGGAACAAGACTCCCTGAACCACATTTCCTGTAGTCAAGAGAGGGGTGACTGGTTTGGCTGCCTCCACCGCCGGTATTTCACTGGGTCACATGCACCCCAAGTCCACTGACGCTGAGCTAGCACAGCTGCAGAAATTGCCCAACAACTGCAGCCTTTGTAGCCTGAGTGCCTTATGAATTTATTCCAAGCCCTCGGCTGTTTTTGTCAGCAGGTGATACAGCCAGCCAGAACTTGGATTTCAGGTCTGAGGATTTCCCTCTGGCCTGGGCTGATGTAAATGCTCCCTCTGTTGGCACCAGCAGAATTCTACCCTGTGCCATGTTCCCTGTGCCAGGGCAGCACTGAGTTTCAATGTAAAGCCCCACAATAGATCCCTTAACTCTCCCTCCCCCGGGCATACAGATTCTTTCTCCACTGGATGTGTTGGCTTGGCACTGCTGGGAAATTGGGGAGAGGTGGCAGAGGCGATGCAAGATTGTATTTTCTGCCCTTTTCATTACCTCTTTCCTTGATATAAGGTTAAAACCAGGTAGTATGATCGCTCACCTGAATTTTGGTTCTTTTGAAGATGCTTGCTTGTGTGGATAGTTGTTGAAGTTGTTGTTCATGGGGAGGAACCATTGCTGGGTTTCTATTCGGCCATCTTGCTCCACCCCATCTCAGCTAACCAGTGTGATGTCTTGTGAAAGGCAAAGGTGATCAAGATTCCTGTGAACTAAATTGACATAGGGCTGCAGAACTGATATGCTTCTGAGGTAGGGCAGTGAAGGTGTACTGGTGGCCTTGACAGCTTAGAGCAAACTCTTCTGGAAGGCTTTATGGACAGGTGTGGAGAAAAGGCATTTGCCAGATCAATAGCTACATATTAGGTACCAGTACATGTGTTAATTTGCTCAAGCAATGAAATCACATCTAGTACTGCAGCTGAAATTGAGGTCACCACTTGGATAAGCTTATGATTATTCACTATCACTCTCCAGGATCCATCTATCTTATGCACAGGCCAAATAGGTGAGTTGAATGGAAATGTGGTAGGAATCACCACCCCTGCATCTTTCAAGTTCTTGATGGTGGCACTAATTTCTGCATTTCCTCCAGGGTTGTGATATTGTTTCTGATATACTATTTTCCTAGCTGGAGACAGTTCTAGTTGCTTTCACTTGATCTTTCCCATCGTAGTAGCCTTTACTCCACAGGATAGGGAACCAGTGTGGAGATTCTTCCAGCTGCTAAGTATGTCTACTCCAATTATGCTTTCTGGAACTGGGGAAATGACTAGAAGAAGGTTCAGGGACCCACTGGACCCACTGTGAGTTAGACATGGGCTAACACTTCATTAACCATCTGACTTCCATGAGCCCTTACTCTCACTGGACAGCCATAGTGATGTATGAGATATCCTGGAATCAATGTCAGCTCAGATGTCCAGTAGTCCCCAAAAGTTTGATTATTTCTTTATTCTCCATGCACACTCTGGTAAAAGGCTGTAGGTTCCTTTAGGAAAGGATGGGATAAAAAGTAACAGTATAAATTTTCAGTAGTGTATCAGGATCCTTCCTGAAGAGGACCCAGCCTCCCCTTTAATAAACTGACTCAAGTCTAAGAATTGGTTAAGGGGGCATGGTTCTCTGTTTCTATGACTCAAGTTAGACTTTTGTGCACTTGACCTGAAAGTTTTCTGCTTATGCAGATCAAGTAAGAATTCAATAAGCTTCCTATTTATTTCATTTCTAGAAACACCATGACTAGCCAGTGCCATAGATCTGCAAGAGGCAGACTATTCTGATCATTGCTCTCCCTCTTATCCATTATGGTAACTACACCCACCTTGCCTTTGATAATTGAGTGCTGCCACTGGGCCCCTGCTACCCTGGGATCCAACTGTTTCCATTGCATGTAAGTTTTCTGATTAACTACAGTTCCCGCTGTAAGGTTCAATCTACAAACAGGAGTAATCACAGAATTCTTCAGGGATGCTGGGGCTCCCATCACAAATCTGTTTCTCAAAGTATTGGTGAAAGGTATGTCTTCTAGACCCTCCAAGTGTGGATGAGTGGGTTTTAAGTGACAAGTCCACTTTAACATTCCAATTGCCCTAAGCCTTTGAATCTTTTTCTTCATGTTAAACTAAGGAAGTCAGGCATCTCCATTCATGGTGGGCCATTGTTAACAACTTATTAACAATTCTGAGATAATCATGTAAGATTTTTACCTCATAATTTTGCATAAACAAAATGCAACTAGATTACTGTTGGTTAATTTCATGTGTCAATTTGACTAGTCTATGATGCTCAGTTGTTTGGTCAAACACCAGTCTAGATATTGCTGTGAAAGTAGTTTTGTTTGAGATTTTTTTTTTGGAGGGGTAGTATTTTTTGGATGTGATAAACATTTAAATAAGTAGCCTTTAAGTGAAGTAGATTTCCATCCATAATATGGGTAGGCCTCTTGCAACCAGTTGAAAGTCTTAGGAGCAAAGACTAAAGTTTCCCAAGGTTAAGGACTGCAGCTTAGAAAGCCTGCCTGAGTTTCCAGCCTGATGCCCTTGGGAAATTGCACTCTAGAGTGCAACATCGACTCTTTCCTGTATTTCCAGCCTGTGTCCTACAGATTTTTGGACTTGCCAGCCCCACGATCATGTGAATTGATTCCTTAAAATGTGTCTCTCTGTCTTCTCCGTCTCCCCCTTGTTCTCCTCCTCTTTCCCCCCTCCCTTTCCCACTTCCTCTCCCTCTCCTCTTCTTCCTCTCCTCTCTCTTTCTCTCTCTCCCCCTCCCCCCCAGCAGAGATAATCTCCTATTAGTTCTATTTCTCTGGAGAACCCTAATATAATTACATTTATATGTATATATGTATGTCAAGTTATAGAAAATAGATTAAATACTTATTAAACTTCTTGAGTAGGTAAACTTTCTATGATTCCATAAAACAGAAATAGATAGAGGTAACCATATAAAAATTTAAAACTTCCATGAATAAAATATTAAATTAAAATAAAATAATTATTTGGGCAATATATAGATTCTGATAACTTTATCATATAAGAACTCAAATATTTAAATCAGACAATTTCTAAATAAAACCAGTTTGAAAATGGAAAAAAGTATATTAACAGGTTATTTAATAGAAATGTGTAAAAAAGCAAGGAAATACCCCTAGAAATAATCATACATGCAAATAAAAATGACTACAAGTATACCTAGCATCTAGCAAATTGGAAAACATAGATATACAAAGTTTTATACATATATACATATATTTATATCTTTATATGTTCATATAGATATGTGTGTCTAATGCTGGTAAATGTCAGTCAAAATATGCACTGTCATACATACTTTGTGAAAGTAAAAATTGGTATAAACCCTGTTATTTGGTAATATTCATTGAAAGCTATAAAATGTTCAAGTTTTTGAACAACCATACCTATTAGCTTATCTTTAAAAAATAATTGCTCAAAGTGCCTCCAACACCATTACTAATAACAGAGTACAAAAAGAATATTTTTATTGATTCCAGGTCACTCCTACAGTTTTAGTGAGATGAAATAGAGATGAAATTTTGTAATTACCTGGTTACCTGGACAGGCTCTCCCCAGTTAGTTGTAACTTTGTGGCATCTTCATTTATAGAAATTTATAACAACTTTTCAGAAAAACTAAGATTCTTAAACAACAGTATAATTTTGAAGTGGAATGATTCTTGCTCAGCCAAACTCATGCAACTCTAAAGAAATAAGGATGTCAATGTGCTCATTATATACATGTATTAACTATTAATTTATTACAGAATTAATGTACTACTATCACTGACTATTAACTTATTAGTGACTATTATTAATTTACACTAAAAGAGATCATACTCAGTACATGGGAAGATGCCTTGGCATTCACTGAATCAGAGTTCAGCAATTGTTGCTGCCATCAACCCACAAACCTATGTATACACTCAAAAATTAAACATGAAAAGTAAACTGTTTCTCTTGCAGCCACCTTGTTTGTGCCTGTCTTCTCCAGAAGTGTGAAGGACATTGACAAATCTGTACCTATTGAATAACTGTCTTTTGTGAACTTCTGTTCTGACCTATGTTGTTCTTCACTCAAAAATCAAAAATTTAAGGAAAAAAATTCTATTTGTCTCCATAGATGGTGAAAAGACATTTGGTGAAATTTACAATCTATTCAGAATTAGGATTTTTAATATACCATAAACAATGAGAAAATTCAGTAAAGCGACTGGGTACAAAACTAATATATAGAAATTAATAGCGTTTACATTTACAAACAACAATCAGGTGATATAATAAGGGAGAAGAGCCCATTTACAATAGCAAAAGCATATGGTAGATAGATAAGTATAAATTACCAATGAATAAATTTAAAAAAGATTATGAAATATCTATATTAAGAACAATTTTAAATCCCCCTTAAGAACACAGAAGAAAACTTGAACAAATGGAGAGATGTACACGCTTTTTCAATGAATATTCAGTGTCAGAAAGTTATCTATTCTCTCCATGGTAATGTAAAAAATTGCCACAATGCTAATAAAATTACCATTAGGTAATTATATTCTATCAAAGTTTCTATGGAAAAAATGAGAATTTCCAGGAACAAAATCTTTAAAAGAAAAGTAATAAGGAAAGGCTATCCATATTTGATGTTAAAACATATCTTTAAGTCTTATTAATTGTAGGAACACAAAGAAATATAAAAATCACAAGAATAATAAATCAAAAATAAGACTAATATATCTGAGATTTTAGTGTATGCTGAAGGCGGCCTTTCAAATTGATGGGTAAAAGATGGATAATTTCCTATATCATGGTAACTGCGGAACCACCTGAAAAAAATAATAAATTTGGATCCATGTGTCACATCTTTTCTCAGAAAAAATTACTAATTGGTGAAAGTTTAAAAATTTAATAAAATAAAATTATAAAATTACTAGAAGTAATCAAGAAATAAATATTTTAAACCTTACACCGAGGAGTGCCTTTTCTTACTGTGACACAAAATTAAAACCCACGAAAGGAAAGATTAATAAATTTCAAAAATTTTTGCATGGCAAAAACCAATACAAGCAAAGTTTAAAGGCAAAGATAAATGCAAATATATGTGACATAGATATAAGGAAACATATAGATATATAGTGATATATATGAGTCTCATAAAGCAGCTAAAATTCCTTTAAAATCTTAAAAGATTTTAAGAATCAATAAGGCAAATAAACAGACATTCATGCATTGCTGATGTCAGTGTGAATTGATACAACTTTATAGACGGAGGACATTTGACTCTCTCTTTCTTTACACACCCCCACACCCCCATCCATATACCTTTGACTTAGCAGTTCCACTTTCAGGAATTTATTTAAGATATACTCACAGATGTTTGAAATATAAGATTCCAAGATTATTCAAACAGCATTGTTTATAATAACAAAGATCGGAAACAATCTGCAAGCCTATGAATGTCTGAATAAATTATGACACAGATAGACAATAGGGTACTATATGAGTGTAAATAAAAATGAGGAGGCTCTTGATACTGAATTGGAAAGATATCCGTGATATATTATTTAATGAAAAATTATGAAACAATATTTAGAGTATCCGATACTACTGTGTATATGTACAAAGACTGATAAGGAGATTCGTAGTATTTCTCATATTTGTGTGTGTGTATGTGTGTAGGAAGAACACATACAAAGAGACACTCAGACACATTTACACAAAATGAGAACATTGTCTGAAGAAAGGAAACGATGTCACCAGCTTCTGCCAAGGCCCATCCATATCCCATTGGTGTGCATTTGTTTGTTTGTTTTAAAGTCTCTGCTATCTGTTTAAATTGCCTGGGAATTCTCCACCTGAGGGTTTTTTTCCTGCAGGCCTACCCTTAAGGTAAGCTAAAAGTGCTAGGGCACTCACACTCTGGGAGTGGACCTCAGCAAGGAGAAACGGAAGTTAGAATATAATCATCTCCAGCTACCTCTTCAGAGGGAAGAAATTTGTTCTACCCCTTCTCCTGGGGACTCCAGTAACCTCACCAGTGTAGTGCTCTCTAACACACCGTGTGCTCTCTCATCTTTCCATGTCCTTTCCCTGTGCCTGTAAGGATCCCTCCCAGTAAACCACACACACCAGAGTCCTTCTCTAGGTGTGTACTTCTCAGGAAACCCAACTTACAGTGCTGGGTGACTGGGAAACAGGCAAGAGGAAAGGTTTTCACAGTATGCTCTCATTTTCTTTTCATGTTGAATGTACTACTGCTGTAAAATATACTTAAGATATTGGATGCTAGGAATTGAAGAAACTACTTTTGACTGGAATTTGAGTATCTCCCCAAGCATGGCTATCAATTATGTAAAACATTTTTTGAAGTAAGTTATTTCCACAAATGACTCATTTCACATTTTTCACATTCTAATTGTACAGGAGGCTATCCTCAAGTTTTGAGGTCAATTTTGCTGTTACCTCATGCAGTGACTTAATTTCCCTCACTATGTTTTGTAAATAAAATCTTGACGACAGTTGCCAGATATGTCACATCAAAATGAGCTTTGAAATATGAAATATGAAATATGAATTGGTTCTAAGGGCAGAGTCCATCTAATTAACTCTTTCCCAGTACACTCCTTTGTATTTTATTTTAGAAAAAGCTGTTTATATCCAAGTATTTGATGACCTCTGGCTTCAGCACACCTTTTCACTATCAGTTTGGCTGCTGTTTTCCTCAGCCTTGCCCACTCTTTCTAGAGATGAGACCAGTTTAAACCGCAGGGTGTTCACAAGGTCTTAGCTCTTGAAATTCTATACAGTAGAGCTGGAGTCAGATGCCCTGGATTCAAATTCTAACCTCACCTTCAATAAGTGGCCTGTAAAATGAGTGTGCACACACTTGTAAGCTGAATGTGCCCAGAGGGTTGTTATAATGATTGATTATGATGAAGACAATGCTGATAAGAATGTGTTATTGGGCTATTTTTATCATAGGTGCTGTACATGTCAGATCCCCATCAGAATATAATGCATAAATTTACCCATGCTTAGCTGTCACACCAGCTCTGACAGAACTGAGATACATGTTTTAGTTGTTATTTTGGGATGCCAGGAAATTCTACTTTTTTCTTTACCTTTCCCTTCTTTTTATTTTTTCTTTAAAGGTGATATCTACTCTTAGGGTCAGATTTATGGTACTTTTCTGTCACAAAAGGTGAATCTCCATCTCTTCAAGGAATTCTTTTTTTCATGTGAAAATATATCCTCTGTGTCTTTCACGTAAAAGAAAAATACATCACATTCTTGCTATTAAAGAGCATGCTTGGATTTTATATCTGTAAAATTCTAATTATTCTAATCTATATTTCAACCTATCTCTCTCCACCAAGCTCCAAACCCAAATATTCAACTGCACGGGTTAATCTATATTTATTACGGACAACATAAACTCAGTGTATCCAAAATATGACTCACTGTAGTGTCCTCTCTTTTCTTCTCTTACACCATTTTTTCTCTTTTGATATCTCTTTTCTTGGGTTGCTTTCATTACTATTAATATATACAAAACCAGAAACCTGGGATCCACCTTTAATTGTTTATATTCATTCTTGCTACCAACAACCATTCGTCTCTAGCTCTTGATAGTTTTACAAATTATATATTTAAAAATCTGTCCCTGCCTTCTCCCTTTCTAATGCCACTCATTTCTTTAATTCAAGCCATGATAATTTATCATCTGTATGATTATGGTAATCAACTGTAATCCCTTGTCCATTCTTATTTTCTTCAAACTCATCCCTCCCCAAACTGCCTCAGAGAAATTATAACCTGTAACTATGTTCTTTATAATCTCTCAGTAGAAACCTACCACCTATAAAAGAAATACTTGGTATAGCAAGCAAGGTTCTCTAAAACCTCACCTTTATACCTCTGTAGTCAAATCCTACTTACTGTTCTTCCCTCTCTTCTACTTTGCAAACTAGTAATATTGAGTAAATTTGTAGTCACTTCAAACACTATGCTGTTACTATTTCACGTATCTGTTTTCTTTGTGCAGAATCCCTTTTGCCATCTTATCCCTCTGTTAACTCCTAAATCATCTTTCAAAATCCAACTCAAGCTTGACTTCTGTGGTATCTTCATTGATCTACACAGAAAAATAAAATGACCTACACAGAAAAATGAAATGAACACTCCCTCTCTGTAGTCTGCTGTATTATATGTACAGAATTTATTTCACTGTTTTGTAATAGTTAGTTTGAATGTCTAACTCACCTACTACAATTTTAATAATTTTAGATAGCTATTATTCATCATTTAGGTGCAAAAATCTAGCCTAGATCATGGCACATCATATGCATACAATGGATGATTCTTAATCTAAACTGAACTGAACACAGTAGTTTGACTATTTCAGTCCCATGAGACCAGAGAGAACTTTCAGAGAAAGAGAAATTTGTGATTTATTTCAAGGTATGTCAGTTTAAGTCAGTGTGCAAAAGTGTATCTCTCACTTATCCTCTTGAAGCTTTGATTTTGTTATTTGGTATGGGGGAATTAAAAACAAAACCACTGCATAATGACTCTTAATGGAATAATAAAAATAAACTCTGTAAAATAATTTAAAGAGGCTTATTCTGTAGCAAAATGAGCGACTATGGCCCAGTGAACACAGTCTCAAGAGGTCCTGAGAAAAATGTGCCCAAGGTAGCTGGGTTATAGTTTGATTTTATACATTTTAGGAAGATAGGAATTGCAGGTAAAATCATAAATCAATACATGGAAAGTATTCATTGATTTGGTCTGAAAAAGCAGGACATCTTGAAGCTGGAGCTTGCAGGTTATAGATGGATTCAGAGATTCTTTGATGTATAATACTTGGTTAAAGAAATAAAGATTTGTCTAAAGGCTTGGAATCAGTATAAAGGTTGACTTGAATTAAGATAAGGGAGTCTGCTGTTTGTCATGTGATGTCACACCAGAGTCAGGTTGGAAAGTAAGCCTCATTATGCTGGGTTAATTTAAAAACCGTTTAATGAGATTTAATAGTTCATAAGGTTTGACTTAACTTTTACCTTTCGTGGTCTTAGGTTCTCTTTGAAATTTAGTATCTTATTACCACAAAGAGTCTGTTTTGTCACTCTTACGATTTCTATTTTAACATTAATGCTGGGTGTTTAAACTCCAAAAGTGGGGGACGATAAGGAGGGGTGTCCAACCTCCATTCCCTTGATGGCTGGGAACTCAGTTTTAAGGTTCTTCTTGGGTTCCCTTAGATAAGAAAGGGTCTGCTCAGTTGGCAGGGGGCTTAGAATTTTATTTTTAGTTTATAAAACAAAGCCAATATGTCCCTGAATAGTTGATATGTAGATTTGATCTTTAGTATATTTTATTTTTTTGTATACTTTTTATAAGTTCAGTTCAGAAATTATGAAGGAAATGAGGTGTAAAATTTGAGTTGATATATAAAATTTATTGTAAAACCATTTTAACATTATAACATAAACACAGAGTCTGACTATTTTTTGTCATATAGACACATAATAACATTTAAAGTTTTTATTTTTACCCAACACTATTATAAGTTATTGGAAAGAACACTGGGCAATTTGCTGTTTACTTGTCCATAAGAACTTTGGCAAGGCACTTTTAGTTTCCCAATCTGTATGATTGGTGAATATTATACAAGAATTTTTTAAAGATTCAAATTTATTAAGAGACATTAAAATAATTTGATAACTCCAAACTAAATACAAAATATGTCATAGTAAGTATTGTGTTTATATATAAATGAGAAAGCACAAAACTCTAATATTAAGATTTTTCTTTTGGTTTTTTTTAAGAGACCAGGTCTCACTCTGTCACCCAGGCTGGAATGCAGTGGTGTGATTATATTAATAGCTCACTGTAACCTCAAATTCCTGGGTTTAAGTGATCCTCCTGCCTCAGTCTCCTGAGTAGCTAGAACTACAGGTGTGCACCACGACACCCGGTTAATTTTTTATTTTTTTTTTTACTATTTGTATAGACAGGGTTTCGCTATTGTTGCCCAGGCTGGTCGTGAACTCCTGGTCTCAAGGGATTCTCCCACCTCAGCCTCCCAGAGTGCTTGGGTTACAGCTGTGAGCCACCATGCCCAAGCTAAAATTACTTTTTATACTTAAAAAATACAGTTTATAACAGAAATTGAATATGTAAGTCATCTTTATACTGAAAATAGGTTCTGAATTAATTTAAGAATTGCTAGTTTATTGTTAACATATTGAAGAACTTCCTATGTCTTTAATTGTCTTTTTTTTATTTCTTTACTCCCAGAGCTACTTCACTAATTAGAAGATACATTTTATTATAATTTCAATAATACTCTGTGTAATACTCAGGAAAAGGTATAATCAGCAAACACATTTTGATGGAATGAGACCCTGGGGGAAATGTCTAATAAAATTTATGATGAGCAAACAAAATGCTTCTAGTAACCACCTTTGTAATTTAAAAACAATAAAAAAATAAAAAGATGAGCATTTTTATTAAAAGTCATTGATTTAACTGTTTATGGTAACCACCGTAAGTCGTTGAACTATCAAATATCTTCACAATACACTTTTGAAAACCATTATTTATTGTGAAGATTCATTAATAAATCTTGAGAAAATAGATTGATTATGTAACTTTTTGGTCACAAGACTTCAGTGGATCTTTCTTGCAGGATAAAGCCAAACTCCTGAACTACACTCCCCCTCCCCCCTTTCAGAACTCTCTCCCTCCTTAACCTTTTAGATACTATATTGGTTAGAAGTGTTAGTGTTGCAAATGTGTTTACTCAATAAAAGGAATACTTTCTCACAGGAGGTTTGCGAGCAGGCAATGTGTTGTGAAGCCAGTTAAGAAATGCGTATCAACTTGAAAAAAAAAAAAAAGCTCTCTCAATCTGGAAAAGGTAAGCCACAACAGACCACTAAGAACCACTAAAAAGTTTGAGAAAGAGGCTGAGATGAAAATGAACTTTGTGAAATATACCTTAAGTCTTGAATAACCTGCAAGCTCGATGAAAACATGGTCAATTTCTTCCTGTGGGAATTTGGGAATAGCATGCACAATTTGATAATCATTATTGTCCTCCAAATTGGTTCTCAATTATAAATAGGATTGCAGGCGCAAAAGAGTCTGATCACACTTGTGTGTTACTGCTAGTGTTGGTAGTAAATTTGAAGTTAGTGTCTCAAGGGAGAGGAATAGCATTGGCATACCCTTCCAGTTTACACATCCTAAATCCTTAATGATGCTAATCTTCAGCAGATGAAGTTTTGATGAATTCTTTTCCAACTAGATTATAACTTAATGTTTTGACCTCCAAAGTGTCTATGAAATGTTTTGAATATAGGAATCATTCCATCAATATTTATTAACTATTTGTTTCTCCTTGAAAGAGCTTAAGTAGTGACTCTGTTAATCTCTCTCTAAGATCCATGTGTATGGCCAAATGACCATTACAAAAATCTATGTTTTATAGATTGAGCTGTTTCAGGATTAGATATCAGTATGTGCTCAACTATCCTTTTCCCCCTGGGGGCAGCTTGGTCAACCTGATGAGTAATACAGAAGGAAAGAGAAGTGGTATTGGGGACCATGAAACTAGCTGCCCTCCCACCTCTGGTGAGTTGGATTCCTTTGCAAGCCTGAATGCTGAAGTCTAAAAACTTGAAAAATATTTTCTCAAGTTCTCTTCTCTGTGATGAAACATGGAAATATTAACAGCATATGGTCTCTATTTCTTGAAGACAGGAATTCTAGCAACCATAAAACCTTTCTCTGGGATAAAGGGGTTAAAAGCGAATGAATCTAATCAAAATTTCATATGTATCTTTGATGTACTGTAATTATTCTGTTATATTCTGTCTCCAAGGTTGCCTGTGTTCCTCAAACTCTGATGATTGTGTCTGGTTGCCTTTATCTTTCTGAAGACTTGATCATATACATAATACAACCCCGTGTACTATGAATCTTGTGGATGATTCCTTCACCAAAAAAAAAAGAAAGAAAAAGAAATTCATACTTGTTCTGGATCAATGCTTTGTATTTTTGTGTACAGATACCAAGTTGCTCCAGCACCATTCACAAAAAGACCTTCCTTTCCCTTTTTGAGTTGCATTTGTAAATTCAATGAAATTTAAAACTGCAAATGACTAGATTATATTTGGAATCTATTCAGCTCCATTGATTTATTTATGAAATCTTCATTTCATACATTATATTTTTACTTCTAACATTTCATTTTAGTCTCTCTCTGTTTCTCTCTTTGTGTTTCCATCTATGTTCCCATTTTCTTTCAAATTTTTAAACATGTTTATCGCAGCTCTTTCTACGATTTTCCCTAAAAACTTTAATGTCTAGAGCATTTATAGTTTGTTTCTGTTGAGTTTTTTTCTCTTGATTATGGGACACATTGTCCTACTTTCCATATCTTGCCCTTTTTAATCACATGTCAAACATTGTGTTTCACATTTATGATGCTCGAGTGGACTATTCTTTTTTTCCTGTTTGGCAGTTAGTGTGTGGGACTAACTCGTTTATCTTTTTAGTAATTAAACTGAATAGGTCATAAGTTTTGAAGTGGGATCTAGCTTTTTCTCAACAGGATTTTGACATTTAAACACTCCAAAACTAGGAAAACTCCCTCTTTGTTCTCTAGTTCTGTTCTTGGTTTCTTATATTGCCACTTACTCAGCAAAAAGTTCCATAGGAGGAATTGACAAGTAAGAAAGAAGTTCTAACTTGGTTTATAAGGTTTTCCCTATCTTCTGATGTTTGGCACACACAGGGAAAAAAAGGCTCTCCCTAATTCTTATCTGCCACGTCAGCTCATATGTGGCTGTTAAAAATTGCCTGTTTTCTCCATTGTCTAAATGAAGTTTCTCTCTTCATGGGAGGATTATATTTCTCTGCTGACCATGCAAATAAGACAAGTGCCTAGAGATGAAAATGGTCTCTTGTTTCTACTCACCTCATGAGGACTTGTCTTGTTTTGGAATTTAGTTTATTTTGGACTTCTTTGTGCCCTATGTAACTTCAGTGACCTTATATACAAATATTAAAAATATGATTTTTGTTGTTTATATTGTGTTTTCTCATTGTTACAGTGAAAGTGCTGGTCTTTTATGACTTTGTGTATGTTACTAGAAGTGGAAGATCTATAATGTGCTTTCAAAACATGATTTAATGTGGTTCAGAGTAGCATTGCTTCTCCTTTTATTTTCAAAATGTCTTGTACTTTACATGAATGCTCCTTATTGTTTTCCAAGCCATTGTCTACATTGTGATTTCAAGTTCTTCTATTTTAATACCTATAATTACCAATTCCAGGTTTCTAGTTGAATGCAATGCCTTGCTAATCATTCTATTCTGCTGCTGATTGGTGTGGCTTATTTTCAGAATTTTCTACATATAAATTAAAATAAATGAACAACAAAAATGTTATGCACACATAGTTTCAAAAACTTCTCTCCCTTTATACTTTTAATATTCATCTTTATAATATTCCTGTAGCCTGTATGGTAGACAATGGAAACTCATGACAATGTATATTTTTGTATGATATCATTCCTTTTGACATCCTGTAATTTTGTTTCCTCTAATACTCAGTCACTTAAATGCAAAGAAACAATAAAATTATAGTGACTGACCTTATTCTATAGTATCATTTTTACATTAAAAAATTTTTATTTATTTACTTTTAATTGACAAATAATAACTGTGTATAGGTATGGGGTTAAATGTAATGTTTATACATTAGAGAAAGATTCAGTCTAGCTAATTAACATTTCTGTCACCTCACCAGCAGATCATTTTTGGTGGAGAGAATATTAAAAATCTATTCCTTTAGCAATTTTGAAATATACAGTGCATTATTACTAATTGTGGTCACCATGCAACATAATAGATCACTAAAACTATTTCTTCAGTCTAAATGAAACTTTCTACTCTTTGATCAACATCTATCCTTTCTCCATCCTTCCCCCTCCCCTCTCTTCCAGCCTCTGGTAATCACCTTTCTACTCTCTGTTTCTATGAGATCAACATTTTTTAGATTTCACATATAAGGGAAATCATACATTATTTGTCTTTCTCTGTCTGGCTTATCTCACTTAGCATAATGTCCTCTAGTTCCAATTCTTTTCTTTTGTAAGGCTGTATTCCACTGTTTATATATATCACATTTCTTTAATCATTCCTCTGTTGATGGACACTTAGGTTTCCATATCTTGGGTACTGTGAATAATGATGAAATGAACATGTGAGTGCAGATATCTCTTTGTCATACTGATTTCATTTCCTTTGGATATATATCCAGAGTGGGATTGCTGGATTATATAATTATAATTAGAATAGATATTATATATTCTATTTTTAGGTTTTTGAGGACACTCCATAGTATTTTCCAAAATGGCTATACTAATTTACATTCCTACCAACAGTGTACAAGTGTTCCCTTTTCTCCACATCCTCATCAACATTTGTTATCTTTTGTCTTTTTTATAAAAGCCATTCTAACAGGTATGAAGCAATATCTCATTGTGGTCTTAATTTTCATTTCTCTGGTGATTAGAGACATTGAACATTTTTTCGTGTATCTGTTGGCCATTTATGTCTTCTTTTGAGAATTGTCTGTTCAGATCATTTGCCCAATTTTTAATTGTGAGTAATTTTTTTTCTTACCATTGAGTTGTTTAATTCCCTATATATTTTGGCTTTAGATATGGTTTACAAATATTTTCTTCCAATCAATGAGTTGTCTCTTCAATCTATTCATTGTTTTCTTTGCTGTGCAGAAGCTTTTTAGCTTGATGAAATTCATTTGTCTATTTTTGCTTTTGTTGCTTGTGCTTTTGGAATCCTATCAAATCATTTCCCAGACCAATGACATGGAGCTATCCCCCTATGTTTTCTTCTAGTAGCTTTGGATTGAGGTCTTATATTTAAGACTTTTTTTCTGTTCTGATTTTTATACAAGGTGTGAAATAAAGGTCCAATTTAATTCTTCTGTATGCAGATACTCAGTTTGCCAACATCATTTATTGAAGAGACTGCCCTTTCCCCATTGTGTGTTTTTGGCACCTCTGTTAAAAATTAGTTGACCATAAATTTGACATTTATTTTTGGACTTTGTATCCTTTCCTATTGGTTGATGCTTAATTTTTATGCCAGTACCAGGCTGTTTTGATTACAATAACTTTATAATATATTTTGAAATGAGAGAGTACAATGCCTCCAGCTTGATTATTTTTGCTTAAGATTGCTTGGCTATTCAAGTTCTTTTCTGGTTCCATATGAATTTTAAGATTCTATTTTTATCTAATCAGTAGCGTTGCATAAAAGGTAAGGAATATTAGAATTCAGCAATTGAAAACAACTGTTAGTGGATCTTGACTCACTAGAAACTATGCTAAAGATAACAGCTAATGGCTTATGTTTTTTCAGCTGTGGGTCTTTAATTCATACTGAATTGTACTTCTTAGTTCAGTATCCAAAAGATGAATAGTTAATACCACTGATATGCACTGAAAATCTTCATACTGAATCACAAGCTCAAATATGAAACAGGTAATCATAACTTATTTTGTATACTAGAATAAATTCTAAAGTGCTTGTTAAAAGTTGAAGGGAAAAAAGAAATTAAGTAGAAGGAATAAATGAAGTAGACATTAGGTAGGTAAAAGTTGCAAAGAAGATAGAAGTTAAGTCGAAGATGGTCAAAATTATATGAAGAAAGGTTGATGGAAAAAGTTTAGAACCCTAATCCAAACTTATTGGAACATAATAGCAACCAATATCACACACACAAAGTCTTAAAATCACTATCAGCACTGCATCTTTTCTAGGCAAAGCCATGTCATTGGATGCACAGAGCAAAATAGATACAAAGCATCCTACAATGACTAAAAGCACCACTTCAAAATTTATAGTGTGTGCAACTTCTTGTTACACACCTACCATGGTAGAAATAGATAAACCATTGTGGATCAAGCTGGTTGCATTCTTCCTAGGAAGAAAAAGTTCTCTCTGCAGTAGATTGCAAATATAAGGATTAACTGTAATTCCAATAGTCTTTTACCAGTGTTGTGAATGAAATCCTATAGATTCAGATTTTTATTAAACAATATATGTTGCCATCTAAGAAACTGACACCAACATATAGCAAACCACTATATCCTTTACACTTCATTTTTTGTAGGTCATTGAAATAAGGGTCACATAAAATAAAGTTTATGTAAACCAGATAAGGAACAGAAAAGAATATACAACTGTATGCCTGATGAATTTAATTGCTTGGCATATAGTCATGTCATAATCACATAAAATACAACTACATACTTAAATTTCTTGCCCCTAAAAAATGGGATACTTTTAAATATCTTCACTAGTCTCAGGAAAAGAAGTATGAACTGTCAGTGTGATTCCCTGTCATAAATTTGTCTGTGAAGAGAAAGGATGATAGACAAAGGGAAGAATTAGAATCAATGTTAAACATAGGGGATATGTTACTTAGAGATCATATACTGAACTTTCACTTGCACATAGCATTTCTTAAAAGTGGCTTTCCCTGGGGGATGAGGGGAACATTAGTGAAAATTTATTATTTGTATAAAGTCATATGCACAAAGTGATTTAAAGTATACAAAAGTGTTAGTAGATATTACATCATTTAATCCTTTAACAACCCTATGAAATGTTTGTTATTCCCATTTTACAGAAAACAAAGTTTTACACACCAGAAAGTGCCAGAGCCAGTATTTAATTCAGGTCTTCTTATTTTACATACTATGTTCTTTCCACCATCATTTCCATCTTTCTGTAAGGCTGTGTACAATTTCAAAACAAACTATAATTGTAATGCTATTTCATGAAGTTGTATTTCATTAAACTCAAACCAATTAGAACTGAGTCTACTTAAAAATGCTTACGGAATTCCTTTGCTTAAATATATAGCTAATAGGTTGTATATAATTAATGATTCTCAAATATCATTTAGAATCCTTAGATTATTGAGTCATATTAAATTATTTAAAATAATATAATATTACAGTGATTAAGTTCTGTCAAATGCATTTCCCTCCAGATATGGGAAAATATTAAGCTGTCTTCCTGGCTAGCTATTTCACTTAGACCAAAACAGACAGATCAAAAATTACACAATAATTGGGTCAAAATCATTATAGGTTTGCTGAATTAAAAAAATAATATTGGCAACTGACAACTTTCATTTCCAACATTAAAGTCGTAAGATGAAAACACCCTTTGATCAGATATAATCTTATGCACTGCATTGCGCCCCACTCCTCATCCCCAGCAAACACCAAACAAGAAGAAATAAATAATAAATAGTGTTCCAGCCACAAGGGAAAAACCTTACAAGTAAGACATCTTTTTAGGGATTGCTGCATTTTCTAAAGTGTTGTATGTTATTTATTCTGATGATCCCCTTGAGAGTATATTGTTACAATCCATATCCTGCCACTAGAAAACATATTTATGATTCAGATATCAATATACATAGATTTTGGAATGATGTAGTAAATTTATGTTATTTATCTTTAGATTCAGATTTATTTTCCTACATTAGAACTATTCACATTTTTTTAGTTTAAATACCAACTCTACTATGAAATCAACTTTACTTCTAATTTTGTTTCACAAGTAGTATATTGAGAATTGGAGAAAGATAAGAGAAATGGGAACTTTACAAATGGTTTGGGAGGTTGTCAGCAAGCTTTAATTAAATTAAAAATGTTTATAATCTAAACAGATTCTTACTGGCTTCCAAAAGACAAGAACAGCACAGGTGTTGTTATTTAGCTGGGTGATCCTGGAAAATTGGGGTAAACTTCTCCTCACTCAATTGTTTCATCTATAAAATGAAAGAGATTAGTAGAGAAACTCTAAAAAGACTATATTCACCTACATACTAACTCTTTGACTCATTAATATACTTCTAGTTCTATGTAATACCAATTTATAATACTTAACACATATGTATGTTGTAAGCTTGAATAGTGATTATTGTTGCCCTCTCGGGACAGACAAAAGAAATTGTGATGAGGAAAAGACCACTGTTTGACTGTCATTCCTGTTATGGTTTTCTGTAGGAAGGATTTATCTTCCCAAATAAGATCAACAAAATACCTGATGTCAATGGTTAGAACTAAAGGAGATGACCAGTTTTGTAGCACTCTCCCCTACTCAGTTCTTCTAAAAGTTCAAGTACAAAAAATACTTCATAACTATGAGCCAATTCTCTTTTGCCCTCATGTGTAACCCAACCACAGAGATACGTTAATAAATTTCAAAAGGATGTATTTACTCTTAATTCCATAGCAAATTCTATTTTAATACTCTGTTTAATTTTCATGGTAATCATGATAACAGAGTAACAAAATATCTCCTGGAAGTTATCTTATAATTTTATTATTTGTTTCCCATTTACTTTTCTGAGATACACCCCTCAGATTGAACTAATACTAGATTATTTACAGAGTCATAACTTTGGGCTCCTTTTGTCACTCATTATTATAGATGGAGAGTTTTTTAAATAATTTGTGCTCCCATGAAACTAAACTGTATAGTGATCCTAGCTATTCCTAATGCACAGTCTGACATTCATCTAAAACATTCTTCAGGACAAATAGAAATAGGCGGTGGTTGTAGGAGATGAAATAATTAGTCATAGAAATTGCTGGGTCTGCAATGGTTTCTCGAGCTGCATGGTGCTGGGAATTACCAGTGCACAAGGAGGAGAGTACAAGGCCACACAGAATCTGAAGGAGCGACACACATAGAAGCAGGAGAACTATTGGTTATAATGAGAATTAAGTGAAAAGAGAACCAGGGAGATTATGTTTGGTTTGCCAGTGGAGACTTAAATTGAAGATTTGTAGAAAGTTGTTCTGAAAATTACCCCTTTTTGCATGAAAGGACCCAAGAGCCAGAGTACTGGGTTTCAGTATATGGATACATAATTGAGAGTTTAGAATCATCGTAGCTGAGATCTATTTGAGGGAAATACATACATCTATAGGGGGATCATAAGTTTCAACTGAAACAAAATAATGTCATCATGGAGCATTATAATGTTAAAGTCCAGAATAGTTTTAAAACTCAAAATGTAAAGATGACAACTATGGGAGGACACGGATACTGAATTGTAAGGATCCTAAAAACCATTTTTTTAATTCAGCCTATTACGGGGTACAAATGTTTAGGTTACATATATTGCCTTTGCCCCACCTGAGTCAGAGCTTCAAGCGTGTCCATCCCCTAGAGAGTGCGCACCACACCCATTAGGTGTGCATATATTCATCCCCTTCTCCCCCCTCCCATCTGCCCAACACCTGATGAATGTTACTACTATATGTGCACTTAAGTGTTGATCAATTAAAACCAGTTTGTTGGTAAGTACATGTGGTGCTTATTTTTCCATTCTTGGGATATTTCACTTAGTAGAATGAGTTCGAGCTCTATCCAGGAAAATACAAGAGGGGATATATCACCATTATTTCTTATAGCTGAATAGTACTACATGGCATATATATATATATATATACACACACACACACATATATGCCACATTTTATTAATCCATTCATGTATTGATGGACACTAAAAATCTAACCATAAGGTATTATTATTCCATTTCATTGATGAAGACATTTAGGCTTAGACCATTCAAAGGACTTACTTATAATCAGTTATCAGTTCAGAGGCAAAGATCCAACTATATAACTGAGATCTCCTAATTTTAATTCACTTAAAAATAAGATATTTTCTTAATGTCTCAGTTCTAGTTGGAACTTATACTCTGGTACCAATCCTTCCAACCTTGTGTTTCTTTTCACACTTGGTATTTTTGAACAAATAGATTTAATCATTGTCATCACTTCCTGACTATAGTCTGGCTTCTTCTAGGCAACTGAACCTCTTCTTGTTAAGGTCTTCTGTTACTATTATTTTGCTAGTGTAGTAGACATTTTTCAATTCCTATCTTATTTCACCATACTGCATGAAACAACAAACCAACCTGGTAAAATATATGGATAGCAAAGTCTGGATTTGTCACATCCTCCTCAACTCCTTGGGCGCACTTAGTGTTTCTTAATTAGATTGATGGGCAAGGACATGAGCTGTCAGTAGTATTAATATTATATAAATATTATAATCAACAGATGATTTGAAAGTTATCCAACAAAATTTAACTGTAGTCATTTGATAAAATATCACAGTTTTGGTAACTTGAGTGGTTTCTTTCAAGTGAACAAAATATTGAGATTCCTTCTATTTATTAAGCTGTTTATGTAAGTTACATTAAAAAATGAGCAATTTTCCAATAATAGAGTTTGTTTCTCTAGAATAAGATGTAGAAAAGGGAAGTGACTTGAGGAAGTTATATAATTTCAAACTTGACAAAACTAACTGATTCAAGGTTGGTGTTAATCTGTTCTTTTATAGTTAATATTCTGAAAGAACTTCTCTTACAATACCACTTGTACTTTTATTATTAGAGACAGTTCCTTATGTAGAATTTATCCACCCTTTTACTTCAGTTTAAAACCATTCGTCTAGCTGTGTCCTCTGTGAGAAAGAAGAATTGATCTTAATTCTTTCTTCACAATAAAACTTAAGTTAAAAAGCAATTTTAAATTTAAATAACATATTTTATATTATAAAATTTATAAATAACTTCTAATTTTTATTATTTAGTCACTTCAGTATTCTAGACCTTTTCAGCATTTTCCTTACTTTCAAATGTGGAATCAAAAAATTGTATATATGACTTCACTATTTAAAAAACAGAAACAAGTTTTATTTTGCATATAAAGACTACATTCTTTTCTTAATACTATTTCAATGTTCTGAGTCTAAAGAAAAAAAGTACATTTTAATATGTGAAATTAATGAGACAATTAAAACTTTTAAATAGAAAATACAAAGTATGACTCCACTAGTTATATCATGACTTTAAGGGGTAGCTTTGGAATTCAGATAAGCAACTAATTAATTGAAAATGCCTAATGACTATGGGACATCAACCCTTTTTCACAAAATCTCATTTTTAAAGCTCTCTCTAAAATCAAGAATAAAAGATCTGCTTAGTTCTCACCTCACCCTCTTTCCTTATTTATTTCTTCTCAATTTTCAACATTTTGCTTCAACCTTAACATGGGTCTGTAGTCTTAACCACACGCCCTCAGTATTTATTACTCTCAGTAAATAAAAGGTTATCTTGTGTAAGCCAGAGAACACAAAAATAGTTAGTATAACACAATATATTTCATAAGTAAACTAGTTTTCCAGACTAACTAAGACTGGGATATTTTTAAAGATGTCAATCTTCCATGATTTTCTTGCTATGCTATGAACAGATGCAGTTTAAGTAGTAAAAAAGTTATACTTGTATTTGTCTTTCCTTACTTTGTGGTAAAGCTTTAAGTTATTTTTATAAAATAAAAGGCTAATCATGAATAAATGCAATGTGGAGTCTGAAATATACTAAACTACCAATCTTCTGGCAAATCAATTCTGTATGCTCTGGAGTGGAGTAAAGGTTTGAATCTTTTCCTTAAGAGAGGCAATGAGCAAAATAATAGTTGTAGAGAAACATCGCCTCCTTCTCTCTTTTCACAGAAACATAAAAGGGCTCCTCATCCAAATCTTATGTTCCTTTTCAACTGCATAGGCCTTCAAAGACATATGTTTGTAGGAGGTTTGGAAGAGGATCCAGCACAATCTGTGATTCTGCTGAGGTACAGCAGAAAACTGGGAGAGAGAGACAGAGAGAGAGAGAGAGAGAGAGATGACACTCCTTTGGACCAAAGGGATGCTTCTCTTTTTCTGAGCTTAAAAACCTGACATATTTTTGACCTTGAAGAGGCAGCTTATTTACCACATCATCCTGTGTTCTGGGGGGGTGGGGGGGGAGTATGAATTTAATTACATCCTTGTCAAGAGGTAATTCCATTTCAAAAATTAATTTTCAGTGCTTTAGAGCTATTGCACATTAAAAAATATTGTCACACAGAAAACATGGGTAACCTGTCACAAACATTATGAAACTATTGACCTTACATAGCTTCATCTGCACAACTATTGATTTTTTTCTGCCTTTATTTTGACATTTCATATGATTTCATCTAAGATTCATCACTGTGGACATGTCTGGTTTAAGGGTATGCTTTTATTGTTTGGGGAGAGCAATCTTAAAAATAGTTTACTACTTATCTATTAGAGGCAGTAGGCTGGATTCATCAATGCTGAAATGATTCGGCTTAGAGTTATCATGCTTATTTTCCCAGAGGTTTCCAGATTGCTCTTTTTTCCCCCAGAAGTAAATTGGGTTGTCACTTTGGGTTTTAGATGTCAATGATTCCTTACCTGGGCTATAAAACACTAACCCCATGCATAATTTTAATTTAAGAACTTTCTGAGCTATGAGTGATGTAATTAACTTGGCAGTTTCCGTTAGTTGAGAAGGTGATGGGGATGCTACCAGTTACTCAGGACATAGTCAGAAATCAATATTTTAATGCAATTTCATCATTTAAATGTTGTGTCTTGTCCAAATTTTCAAACTAGAGTCTTCTGTACCCCCACTGCAATGGGGTACAAATGGAGTTTTAAAGACCCCAAATAGGGTCTGTGACCAAAATATCATCTGAAAATATGTCTCTCTTTGCTTAATGTTTTAAAATGACATTTGCAGTGTGTTAAAAAAATAAACCTAGGACTTCACAATTGAACAGTGAATAATTTATGTGTGAATAGATTGACTTTTATTAGTGTAAAAATTGGAAGGAGAATCAGTAAATTATTTGTGTTACTGTAGACAAGTTCCAAACCAGCCAACAGCATATAAAAATCATATTTCTAGGCAGGATGGGCTACATAATTTTCAAAGCTCAGTGCAAAATGAAAATGTGAAGTCCTATGTTCAAAAATTATTCAAAAAGTCAAGATGACAGCGAACATGAAGGAGAAGGCCCTTCTAAGCATGAGGCCCTGTGTGACTACACAGGTTGGATGTCCATGAAGCTGGCCCTGTTTGCAGGTGCTATGAAAACCTAACTTTCTAATTTCACTTGCTAATGAGAAAGAATTGAGCCTTTTTCACTACTGTTTCTTCTTTCTAAAAAAGTAACTTCAAACTGAGATAATCCATACACAGGTTAACCAAAATACCACATAGGTAACTAAAATTTTAAAAAATTAAATGCTAAACTCTGCAAAATATCATTTACCTTGACTATTTGTTTTTTAAGCCTCTGAATTAGGAAATATTTTAAATTTTATATTACAAGCTAAAGTAAAAATGAAAAGCAGTGAATTCCACTTAATCATTCTTATGCTAACATTTCCTGTTTATGGAAGGCAAACCCAGAAGCTTCAAGTCTCTCTCCATCTGTCAGCAGATTTGCAGAGAAAAGTACTGTTAATGAAAATGGCAGTACACACAAGGTGACCTTTAGAAGTTACCCACTATTCTCAAAATGACACTGCTTTCCATGGCAAATAAGGAACTATGATCTGGGTTTCATGTTCTCCAGCACTAGCTATCAAAGCAACGATAATTGATTTAAAAGGAAAGAAAGCATTATAATATGATTTATATCTCATTTATTAATGAAACATTTTTCTATTGGCTGGAAAAAATGTTCCTAGAAGAGATGCCATGCTATAAAATATATTCAGAGATTTATTCCGTATGATTCTTGAATTGTAAATATTTGCAATGATTTAAAACCAAGTCACTATACTTAAAGGCATTTACATTTTTAGTGACATGAATCTGTTTCCTTAAATTGAATGGAAAAACTAAGATTGTTTTTTAAAGTCTTTAATGTTTTAATTATGGTATTTGATTCAGTGAAGAACAATCCCCCTAATGAGAGCTGGCCTGAATAATGACATTGCCTAGTGTATTATTTAATCATATTTTTCCTTCAGTTCTGGCATTTGCTACTTTCACTTACACATTCAAAGCAGATGCTCTTATGCTAGCATGTGTATTAATGTTAATTGAAGTAATTCAGGTGGATGACAAAGAAAATTAGACCCCTTAGCGTATCATCTTCCCTTGTAGTTTAAAAAAAACTTTTCAAGAACTGTGTATATAAATTTGAACAAAATACTCTACTCCACATGCCACTATAAATTTTCTAAGCATTTGATCCTGCTACTGAGAATGTCTCTGGCAGGGTATATATTTCATAAAAAGAGTTCAAATAATGAACTCTTTTTTTAGAGGAAATTCTGTAAAAATTCTGAAATGTAATTGTGACTGTTAAATTATAGAAATATTTTAATAAGTTCATTAATTTTATTCCAAATAATTTTATTCTTACAAAAGAGGGTAATACAAGATAGGAAAAATGAGTATGCATATGAGAAGAATATATATGCATATATACGTGGACAAAACTTATTAACAAACCAATATGAGTTAAGTTTGGAATAAAGCAGATATACTTGAGAATGAGGGATAGAAGAATATTGGGGGAAAATAATCTCATTAGTTAATGTGTCAAATGGTCATGTTTAAATAAATCAGTATCAAGCTCTGTTTCTAAGTCATGGAACTTTAAAAAGAAAAACATACTCTGCCCATGAAACCTGTGAAATATTTAAAATTTTTTGTACTCTATGGAAGACAAACATCCAGAAATGTCTTCCAAAGCATGCATTTAATTCTGTATTCAAATGTCCACTTTAAAAATAACTTCAAGAGGTCTGATAAGATTGTAAAATATAAATGGTTGCTATTAACTTTAAGCAGAATAAAACTGGAAAGAAAATAAAATCTTTCAGTGGTACCAGAGGGAGGAAAAAAAAACAGTTTGAAAGCACAGGAGAAATTATAGATAGTAATATTTTAGTGGAAATATAAAAAACTGAAATAGAACTGAGGAACAGTATAGCAACTGAAAATTACTACTAAAGCAGATTAAATAAGATACTGATGGAAATGTAAATCTGAATTTGACTCTAATTTACTTAATCTATGAACTGAAGCAATATCTTTTTTTAATGTTTTTTATTTCAAAATGTTAAGGGGGTACAAATGTTTTTGATTACATGGATTGCTTTTATAATGTTTGCATCATAGCTATAAGTGTGCCCATCACCGAAATAGGGTTCATTGTGCCCCTTAGGTAGGCTTTTGTCCATCCCATCCTCCTCCTCTCACCTACTTGATTTCCACTGAGTTTTTCTTTTGTGCACATGTGCTCACTAGTTAGTTCCAATTTAATAGCGAGTACATGTGGTGTTTGTTTTTCCATTCTTTAGTTACTTCAGTTAGGATAGTGGTGTCCAGTTCTATCCAGATTGTTGCAAAAGGCATTAAATCATTGTTTTATTGGCGAGTAATGCTCCTGCAATATACATATACCACATTTTTTTTTTGTTTCAGCTTATTATGGGGGTACAAAAGTTCAGGTTACATATGTTGCCCATGTACCGCCTGTCCCCCCGAGTCAGAGCTCCAAGCGTACCCATTCCCCAGACAGTGCGCAACGCACTCATCATGTAGGCATACACCCATCCCCTCCCCCCACCCCCCACCTCAGTCTGATATCCAATTGGTATCATTCCCAAATGTGAATTTAGGTGATGATCAGGGAAACCAATTTTCTGGTGAGTACATGTGATGCTTGTTTTTCCATTCTTGGGATACTTCACTTAATAAAATGGGTTCCAACTCTTTCCAGGAGAACCAAAGAGATGTCGTATCACTATTATTTCTTATAGCTGAGTAACACTCCATGGTATACATATACCATAATTTACTAATCCAATCATGAATTCATGGGCATTTGGGTTGTTTCTGCATCTTTGCAATTGTGAATTGTGCTGCTATAAACATTCTGGTACAGGTGTCTTTGTCATAGAATGACTTTTGTTCCTTTGGGTAGATGCCCAATAATGGGATTGTTGGATCGAATGGTAGGTCTATTTGAATCTGTTTAAGATATCTCCATAATGCTTTCTACAGGGGTTGCACTAGTTTGCAGTCCCACCAGCAGTGTATGAGTGTTCCTGTCTCTCCGTATCCATGCCAACATGTGTTGTTTCATATACCACATTTTGTTAATCCACTCATGAATTGATGGGCACTTAGGTTGATTCCACATCTTTGCAACTGTAAATTGTGTTGCAATAAACATTTAACTGTAGTTGTCTTTTTGATAAAATGACTTATTTTCCTTTGGGTAAATACTCAGTAGTGGGATTGCTTGATCCAATGGTAGTTTGACTTTTAGTTCTTTGAGGCATCTCCATACTGTTTTCTATAGTGGTTGTACTAATTTGCAGTCCCACCGATAGTGTGTAATCATTCCTTTCTCTTTTCACCCAAGCCAGCATCTATTGTTTTGGGACTTTTTAATAAAAGCTATTCTGACAAGAGTAAGGTGATATCTCATTGTGGTTTTAATTTATATTTAAATGACTAGTGATGTTGAGCATCTTTTCTATGTTTATTGGCCCTTTGTCTATCTTCTTTTGAAAATCTTCTGTTCATGTCCTTACCCACTTTTTGATGGGGTTGTTTGGTTTTTCTTGCTGATTTGTTGAGTTCTTTGTAGACTCTGTTTTTAGCTCTTTATTGGCTATACAGCGTGTGAATATTTTCTCCCATTCTGTAGGCTGTCTCTTTGCTCTGTTGATTATGTCCTTAGCTATGCAGAAGCTTTCTAATTTAATCAAGTCTCATTTATTTATTTTTGTCATTGCTGTGATTGCCATTGGAGTCTTAGTCATAAATTCTTTGCCTGGGCTGATATCTAGAAGAGTTTTGTCTACATTCTCTTTAGAATTCTTATGGTTTCATGCCTTACTTTTATTGTTTTTTTATCTTTTTTTTTATTTCAGCTTATTGGGGGGGTACAAAAGTTCGGGTTACATACGTTGCCCATGTACCGCCTATCCTCCCAAGTCAGAGCTCCAGGCGTGTCCATTCCCCAGACAGTGCGCAACGCACTCATCATGTAGGCATATACCCATCCCCTCCCCCCACCTCCCACCTCAGTCTGATATCCGATTGGTATCATTCCCAGATGTGAATTTAGGTGATGATCAGGGAAACCAATTTTCTGGTGAGTACATGTGATGCTTGTTTTTTCATTCTTGGGATACTTCACTTAATATAATGGGTTCCAACTCTCTCCAGGAGAACCATAGAGATGTCGTATCACTGTTATTTCTTATAGCTGAGTAATACCCCATGGTATACATATACCATAATTTACTAATCCAATCATGAATTGATGGGCATTTGGGTTTTTTCCACATCTTTGTGATTGTGAATTGTGCTGCTATAAACATTCTGGTACAGGTGTCTTTGTCATAGAATGACTTATGTTCTTTTGGGTAGATGCCCAATAATGGAATTGCTGGATCGAATGGTAGGTCTATTTGAATCTGTTTAAGGTATCTCCATAATGCTTTCCACAGGGGTTGCACTAGTTTGCAGTCCCACCAGCAGTGTATGAGTGTTCCTGTCTCTCCACATCCACGTCAACATGTGTTGTTTTGGGACTTTTTAATAAAGGCCATTCTCACTGGGATTAAGTGATATCTCATTGTGGTTTTGATTTGCATTTCTCTGATGATTAGGGATGGTGAGCATTTTTTCATATGTTTGTTAGCCATTCTTATATTTTCTTTTGAAAAAATTCTATTCATGTCATTTGCCCACTTCTTGATAGGGTTGTTAGATTTTTTTCTTGCTGATTTTCCTGAGTTCTAAATAGATTCTTGTTATCAGTCCTTTATCTGATGTGTAGTATGTGAAATTTTTTTTCCCATTCTGTAGGTTGTCTGTTTATTCTCGTGACTGTTTCTTTGGCTGTGCAGAAGCTTTTTAATTTAATCAGGTCTCATTCATTCATTTTTGTTGATGCTGTGGTTGCCTTAGGGGTCTTCTTCATAAATTTTTTGCCTAGGCCAATGTCTGTAAGAGTCTTTCCTACATTTTCTTCTAGAATTCTAATCGTTTCACACCTAAAGTTTAAGTCTGTTATCCACCGTGATTTGATTTTTGTGAGAGGTGAAAGCTGTGGGTCCTGTTTCAGTCTTCTACATGTGGCTATCCAATAAAAACCATATGATCCTCTCAATAGATTCAGAAAAAACATTTGACAAAATTCAACGCCCTTTTATGATAAGAATGCTTAACAAAATAGGCATAGATGGAACCTACCTAAAAATGATACAAGCCATATATGACAAAACCACAGCCAACATCATACTGAATGGGGAAAAATTGAAAGCATTCCCACTTAGAACTGGAACCAGACAAGGCTGCCCACTGTCCCCATTACTTTTCAACATAGTATTGGAAGTCCTTGCGAGAGCTATCAGGCAAGAGAGCAGAATCAAGGGAGTCCAAATAGGGAAAGAAGAGATCAAACTCTCACTCTTTGCTGATGATATGATGTTATATCTGGAAAACCCCAAGGATTCAACCAAGAGACTCCTGGAATTGATTAACGAATACAGCAAAGTCTTAGGTTACAAAATCAATATACACAAGTCAGAGGTATTCATATATGCCAATAACATTCAATCGGAGAACCATATTAAAGACTCAATACCCTTCAAAATAGCAACAAAGAAAATAAAATATCTAGGAATATATTTAACTAAGGAGGTAAAGGACCTCTATAGGGAAAACTATGAAACACTGAGAAAGGAAATAGCAGAACTTGTAAATAGGTGGAAACCATACCATGCTCGTGGATCGGAAGAATCAACATTGTTAAAATGTCTATACTTCGCAAAGTAATCTACAGATTCAATGCAATCCCTATTAAATTACCAACATCATTTTTCACAGATATAGAGAAAATAATTATACACTTTGTATGGAATCAGAGAAGACCCCGTATAGCAAAAGCAATTTTAAGCAACAAAAACAAAATGGGAGGTATAAATTTGCCAGACTTCAAACTATACTACAAGGCTGTGGTTCTTAAAACAGCCTGGTACTGGCACAAGTGCAGGGACACAGACCAGTGGAACAGAACAGAAAATCCAAATATAAAATCATCCTAATGTAGACACCTAATCTTTGACAAAGCAGACAAAAACATACTCTGGGGACAAGAATCCCTATACAATAAATCATGCCTTACTTTTAATTATTTTATCCATCTTGAGTTGACTTTTGTGAGTGATAAGAGATATGTATCCTGTTTCATTCTGCATGTGACTATCCAGTTTTCCCAACACCATTTATTGAATAGGGCTTCCTTTCCCCAGTGAATATTGTCTGCTTTGCCGAAGGCTGGTTTGCTGTATGTAATATTCTCTTTAGATTAAAAAAGGAAAATGCAGGTTCAGTTGATGGACCAACTCTTCATAGCAAGCTGAAAGCTTAAGGAGTTCCAAAGAATTTTTAATCCAGTTCCACTGCATACTTCCAAACTATTTTTTTTCCACTATGTCCCCTCATAGATCCTTCCCTTTTCCTTTTATTGTGGGTGCTCATGTAAGTTGCAATCTTCACAGATATTAACTTTAAAGATATTCTGAATGAAAAACTCAAACGCCATCTCCAATTCCAAGACTTTCCTGAAGCTTCCAGAGCAAAGAGATCTTCCTTTCTCTGAATATCTGTGGTCAATTTTCACCCTTCAGAGATATATTTTTCTTTCTTCTAACTTGTTTCTTTATGTATATCTTTTTTCTTTGCTACATGAGTCCACGTTGTCTAAAGGGAAAATATATGATGAATTTATACTAATGTGTAAATTTTTTATGCATACACAATCAGTAAACATTTAATAGATAAATTAAATATAAATGAATTAGTTTAACATTCCAGCATTTTCTAATGTGAGCTACCCCATTCTAAATGGTATTCATCATGGTTAAGCACACTACTCTAGAGTCAGGCTGTCTGGTTCTAATCCCAGACTTTTATGCTCACTGTTATGTGATCTCAAGCAGAGACCTCACTTAATATCTATGCCTCAATTTCTTCATCTGTAAAATGGGCATTAATAATATAGGGAATAATGTAGGCTAAGTCATTCTACTAGGTTTCTAGGGCTGCTATAACAAAGTACCATCAACTGGGTGGCTTAAACAACAGAAATTTATTTTTCTTCAGTTCCAGAGGTTGGAAGTCCAAGATTGAGGTGTGGGAGGGTTCGGTTTCCTTTGAGGCTCTGCCTTGGCTTGCAGATGGCTGCATTTTCCTGTGTCCCCTACATGGTCTCTCTTCAGTGTGTGCACATCAGTGGTGTTTCTCTGTGTATAGAAATTTCCTCTCCTTATAAGGTAATATAAGTGATCAAGCAAGGAGAAAAAAGACTTAATAAGGAAAATAATCTGACCAGGATGTGAAAATCACCCCATCTGCAAAGATTTAACTGCCCACAGCCCATTCTTGAGGAAAATTAAATTAAGGATACTCCCTTAGAAACCACTTAGAACTTAAGGAGCTTAAACTTTCACAACTTGAGGCAGAAATGTGTGCTCTTTACAGAAGTTTCAGCTTTTTAGTCTTCAGTCAAGCAAACAGTATTGGTAGAAATTGGAAGTACATATGAAACAGTGAAAACTTTTCCCACAGCAAAGGAGAAAATAATTTTAAACAAAATGTTGAACTGCTAGAATAGTGGAAGAAAGCACTGGAAATCAGATGCAATTTCTAAGAAATATGATTTGCCCCATTGCAGATCCTCTGAAATGAAATGTGAGAAATGTCTTAATTTGCATTAAAACTGCCTTAACCTATCCACTGATGCTCCTTAGCACAATGTTGTATGGCAAAGCTTTATGAATTCAAAAAGGAGCTTCTGTCAATGATTTCCCTGCTATAGAATAGCTTCGTAGTAGCAAGTGTAGAGTTCAGTCTTCCAAATACTGCAAACAAATCTCTTGCCAATGAAGCTATCAGTCTTTGTTTTATGAGGAAGGTTGAGACTGGAAAACTTGTCACGTTTAAATTCAGCTAGATTTTGAATGTGCTAGGAAAGTTTATTTGTAAAAGTAATAAGCAATAAATTATATTATAAAATATAAAAACAATTTATAATCCAACTAACCATCCTCTATTTTATATATTTACTAACTGTATGCTTGTATGTTAAGTTTTCTTAAGTGCAATTCTTATTTTTAATTGATATTTTTATGGAAATGATTGTAGATTCACATGAAATAATAATATAAAAATACAGAGAGATCCCTTGTATACTTTGTCCACTTTTCCACTCAATGGTAACATTTTGCAGAATTATAGTATAATATCACAACCAGGATATTGGCATTGATATGTCCAATACCAATTTTATTCAGCCTTCCCCACTTTTACTTGTCCTCATTTGTGTGTGTTTGTGTGTGTATGTGTGTGTGTGTGTTAAGCTCTATAAAATTTTATCCTGTGTATGTTTGTGTATAAAAGTACTGAACAGTACCAACACTATAAGGGTCCCTTTTGTTATCCTTTTATAATCACATTCACCTCTATACGTCCCCTTTCTTCTTTCCCCAAACACTGGAAAATATTAATCTCTTTTCCATTTCTAAAATTTTATAGTGTTAAATGTATTATGTAAATAGAATCATACAGTATATAACATTTTGGGATGTGCTTTTTTCACCATTTTGGCATGAATTTCCTGGAGATTCATCCAAGTTGTATCAGTACTACATTCTTTTTTATTGCTGAGTAGTATTACATGGTATACAAGTACCCTGTTTGTTAAACCGTTTATCTGTTGAAGAATATCTTGGCCAATTCCATTTTTTAGATATTAAAAATGGTTATGTACATTTATGTACAGGTTTTTGCATGCACATAAGTTTTCATTTCTCTGGGATAAAGGCCAAGAGAAGACCTGCTGGCCCTATGGAAATTACATGTCTAGGTATACAAAAGCTGTCAAACTGATTTCCAGAGTATCTGTACAATTTTACATTCCACAAGCAAAATATGAATGATTCAATTTTGCTGCATCCTTGTGAACATTTGGTACCATGACTCATTTTTATTTTGGCTATCATATTTGGTACGTAGCTATATATATTTGTGTTTTTAATTTTCATTCTCCTGATGGCCATTGATGTTGGACATAATTTCATGAACCAATTTGCCATCCATGTGTCTATTCGGTAAAATCTCTTTTCATAATTTTCTAATTGATTATTTGTTTATTATACTGTTGAATTTTGAGAGTTCTTTGTGTATTCTAAATGCTACTCCTTTGTTAGATATATGGTTTGCAGATATTTTTTGCAAGTTTGTAACTTCTCTGTTCATCCTCACTACATAGGCTTTCACAGAGGAAAAGTTTTAATTTTGTTGACATCTGAATTATCAATTTTGCCTTTTGATATAGTGTCTTGGTCTCAAGTCTAAGAATTCATTGCTGAAACCTAGATCCTAAAGTTTTGCTCATGCTTTTTTCTAAACCTTTTGCAGTTTTATATACTGCATTTAAGTAAATTTATATGTTCATTAAGTCTGTAATTCATTTTGAGTTGATATTAGTTTACACTGAGGTTCGTTTTTTTGACTATGGATACCGACTTGTTTCAGCATTATTTGTCAAAAAGGCTACATACTCCATTCAATTGCGTTTGAACTTTTGTCAAAAATCACTTGGGCACATTTGTGTGCATCTATTTCTGGATTAGCCATTCTGTTTCATTGATTTATATGTCTATACTTCCTTCAATACCATACTATCCTGATTATTTTACATGCCTTAATATCAGATAGGTCATTCCCTCTGCTTTATTCTCTTTTGTGAAGATTGTTTTGGCTATTTTAGGGTCTGTGCTATTCTGTGTGAATTTTAAAGTGAATTTGTTTATGTCTGTAAAACACCTTGCTGGGATTTCAAAAGGAATTGCACTCATCCTATAAGTCAAGTTAGGGAAAATTGACATCTTTACCATGTTGAGTCTTCTTGCCAAAGAACAGAGTGTATCTCTCCATATATTTAGGTATTCTTTGATTTCTGTTATCAACTCTTTATAATTTTCAGCACACAGATCCTGTACGTGTATTGTTGAGTATATATGTATGTATTTGATTTTATTTTTAACAATTATAAATGATATTGAGTTTCTAATTTTGGCTTCCACATGTCTATTCTTAGTATATAAATATTCAATTAATTTTTATGCGTTGATCTTGTATCCTGCAAGCTTGATGAACTCAGTTATTTTTTATAAGAGTTCTTTTTGGTTTCTGTGTTTTGTATATTCCTTGAAGGTTTTTATGCAGATAATCATGCCATCTGCAACCATAAGAATTTTATTTCTTCCTTTCCACTATGTATGTCTTTAACTGCTTATTGCAGTGATTAGAACTTCCAGTACTATATGGAGTAAGAATGGTAGAGTAGACATCCTTGCTTTGTTCCTGATCAAGTTGAGTTGATTTTCCTTTATTCCTAAATTAGTGAGTATTTTCTCATGAGTGGGCATTGGACTTTGTCAAATGGTCTTTCTGTGTCAATTGATATAATCATTATTTTTATTCTTTAGCTTGTCATTATAGTGGATTACATTGATTTCTGAATGCTGAACCAATTTTACATACATGCGATAAATCCCAATTGGTCATGGTGTGTAATTTTTTATGCATTGATGAATTGATTTTTTAATATTTGGTTAAAGATGTTTGCATTTAAGTTTATAAGAAATATTAGTCTTATTGATTTTTTTTGATGTATACTTTCTTTTTTTTTTTTTTTTATTATATATCCCTCCCTTCCCCACCACCCCCTTCCCGAGTCAGCACCTTCAAGTGTTACCACTCCCCAAACGGTGCGCAATGCACTCATTGTGTAGTACTTGGATGGGAGTCTTATTGATTTTTTAAAACTCCACTGGAATAGTTTTTGTATTAGGGTAGGTAATACCAAAAAATTAGTTGAGAAGTGTTCTCTCTTGTTAAAGAAGACATTTTCTGGAAGAGGTTGGGTAAACTTGTTCCTAGTTCTTTATTTTTTGAATTTTTAAACATTTTTTATATTATTGTTTTATTTCAAAGTGGTACAGGTTCCAAATAATTTTGGTTACATGGATTGCTTTTATAATGCTTGAGTCATGGTTATGACAGTACCCCTCTCCCAGATACAGTTCATTATACCCATTAGGTAGGTTTTTGCCCAACAGTTCATCCCCCCTCACCCTGGGTTGATTTCTATGGAGGTTTACTTACCTCTATGCCTATGTGTGCTCATTGGTTAGCGACAATTTAGTATTGAGTACATGTGGTTTTTGTTCTTCCATTCTTCAGATACTTTACCTGGCATAATGGTCTCCAGCCCCATCCAAACTGATGCAAAAGGCATTAAGTCATCATTCTTTATGGCTGAGTAGTATTCCATGGTATACATATACCACATTTTTTTAATCTACTCATGAATGGATGGGCATTTGGGTTCATTCCACATCTTTGCAATTGTGAATTGTGCTGCAATAGACATTTGAGTGCAGGTGTCTTTTTGATAAAATGACTTTTTTTTCTTTGGGTAAATACTCAGTAGTGGGATTGCTAGATCGAATGATAGGTTGACTTTTATTTCTTTGAAGAATCTCCATACTGTTTTCCATAGAGGTTGTACTAATTTGCAGTCCCACCAATAGTGTCGAAGCATTCCTTCTTCACTGCATCTGTGCCAAGCATCTATTGTTTTTGGACTTTTTAATAAAAGGCATTCTGACTGGGATATGGCTTTAAATTGCATTTCCCTGATGATGAGTGATACTGAATATTTTTTCATAATTATTGGCCATTTGTCTGTCTTCTTTTGAAAAGCTTCTGTTCATGTCTTTTGTTCACTTTTTAATGGGATTGGTTGATTTGTTTCTTGCTGATTTGCTTGAGTTCTTTGTAGATTCTGGTTATTAGTCCTTTATTGAGTGTATACTTTGGGAATATTTTCTCCTGTAGATTGTCTCTTTGATCTGTTCATTATTTCCTTAGCTGTGCAGAAGCTTTCTAATTAAATCAAGCTCCATTTATTTTTGTTGTTGCTCTGATTACCATTGGGGTCTTCTTCATAAATTCTTTGCCTAGACCAATATCTGAAGAATTTTCCAACATCTTCTAGAATTCTTATGGTTTCATGTCTTACATTTAAGTCCTTTATCCATCTTGAATTTAATTTTTATAATGGTGAGAGATATGGAACCTGTTTTATTCTTCTGCATGTGGTTATCCAGTTTTCCTAGAACATTTATTGAATAGGCTTCTTTTCCCCGGTGTATGTTTTTGTCCACTTTGTCAAAGATCGTTTGGTGATATGTGGATGGTTTTATGTCTGGGTTTTCTGTTCTGTTCCATTGGCCTATGTCTCTATTTTTGTGCCAATACAATGCTGAGTTAGATACTATAGACTTGTAGTGTGATTTGATGTCTGGTAATATAATGTCTCCAGATTTTTTTCCTTTTGCTTAAGATTGCTTTCATTATTCAGGCTCTTTTCTGGTTCCACACAAAGAATAGAATTATCTTTTTCTAAATTTGTGAAATATGAATTTGGTATTTTGATGAGAATTGCATGGAATCTGTAAATTACTCTGGGTAGTATGGATATTTTCACACCATTGATTCTAATGATCCATGAGCATGATGTGTTTTTCTACTTGTTTGTATCATGTGCAATTTCTTTCCTCAGTGTTTCATAGTTCTCTTTGTAGAGATCATTCACCTCCTTGTTTAAGTATATTCATATGTATTTTATTTTCTTTGTAGCAATTGTGAATGGTAATGAGTCTTTGATTTGACTCTCAGCTTGACTATTATTGGTGTATAGAAATGCTGCTGATATATGTTATTGATTTTGTGACCTGAGACTTTGCTAAAATTATTTATCAATTCCAGGAGTCTCTTGGTAGAATCTTGAGGTTTTCTAGGTATAAGATCTTATTGCCTATAAAAAGTGATAGTTTTAACTCCTATTTCCCTATTTGGATACACTTAATTTCTTTTTCTAGACATAATTCTCTAGCTAGGACTTCCAGGACTGTGTTGAATAGAACTGGTGACAGTGGGCATCCTTGTCTCATTCCAATTCTTAGTGGGAATGTTTTCAACATTTCTTCATTCAGTATGATGGTAGCTGTGGGTTTGTATTATATGGCTTTTATAATGTTTAGATATGTTCTTTCTATGCCTGGTTTATTGAGAGTTTTTATCATGAAAGGGTGTTGAATTTTGTCAAATGATTTCTCTGCGTCTTTTGAGATGATCATATGATCTTTGTTTTTGCATCTGTTTATGTGGGGAATCACATTCATTGATTTACGTATGTTAAACCATTCTTGCATCCCTGGGATGAAGCCCACTTGGTCATGGTGGCTTATCTTTTTAATAATCAGTTAAATTTGATTTGCTCATATTTTATTGAGGATTTTTATATCTATATTTAAAATAGATACTGGTCTGTAGTTTTCTGTTTTTGTTTTTCCCTTTCCTGGCATTGGTGTCAAGGAAATGGTCTTCATGGACTGTATTGGAGAGGATTCCCTCTTTCTCTATGTTATGGAATAATTTCTGTAGAATAGATACCAACTCTTCTTTGTATGTCTGGTAATATTTAGCTGTGAATCCATTTGGTCCAGGGATTTCTTTGCTTGGGAGGATTTTTATTGCTGCTTCAATATTATTGCTCATTATTGGTCTGTTGAGGATTTCTCTTTATTCCTGACTGGGTCTTGGGAGGTTGTGTGTTTCCAGAAATTCATCCATTTCCTCCACTTTTTGACGTTGTGTGTATAGAGATTTTCATAGTATTCACAGGGGATATTTTGTGTTTTGGTGGTATCAATTATACTGTCTCTTTTTTCATTGCTCATTGAGCATATTTGATGCCTTTTTCTTCCATTTTATTTTTCTTTTATTTTTCTTCTATTTATAGTTAATCTAGCAAGAGGTCTATCAACTTTGTTTATCTTTTCAAAGAACCAACTTTTTGTTTCATTGATCTTCTGTATAATTTTCTTGATTTTGATTTAATTTAGTTCTGCTCTGACCTCAGCTGTTTCTTTTCTCCTGCTGGCTTTGGCCTTGATTTGCTCTTCCTTTTCTAGTTTCTTGAGAATGTGTCATTGGATTGTTAATTTGTAATCTTCTGTCTTTTTGTTATAGGATTTTAAGGCTATTAATTTTCCCCTTAGGACTGCTTTTGCTGTATCCCATAGATTTTGATAGATTGTGTCCTCCTTTTCATTAAGTTTGAGGAATCTTTTAATTTCCTTCTTAATTTCATCATTAAATCAGTAATCGTTCAAGAATAGGTTGTTTAATTTCCATGAATTTTTGTAGAATTGAGTGTTTCTCTTGAAGTTAATTTCTAGCTTTATTCTCCTCTGGTCTGAGAAGATACATGGGACGATTTTAATTTTTAATTTGTTGAGCCATGTTTTGTGGCCTAAAATATGATCAATCTTGGAGAATGTTCTACATACTGATGAGTAAAATGTTTATTTGGTAGTTTTTTGATAAAATGTCCTGTAAATGTCTGTTAGGCCCAATTGTTCCATTCTCCCTTTAAGTCCAGTGTTTATTTAATTATTTTCTGCTTGAATGTACTGTCCAATTCTGGCAGTGATATGTTCAAGTCCCTGGCAATCATAATGTTGCTGTTTATCTCTCTACTTAGGTCTAGTAGGGTTTGCTTTATGAATCTGGGTGCTCATGTATTAGGTGCATCAGCATTTAGGATTATTATGTCTTCTTGTTGAATTGCTCCCTTTATCATTATATAATAATCATCTTTGTATTTCATTATTCTTATTGATTTAAAGTCAATTTTATCTGATATTTGAATGGCTATATCTGCTTTCTTTTGGTTTCTATTTGCATGGATTTTTTTTTCCCCATCCTTTGATTGAGTCTGTAAGGGTCTTTGTGGGTTATATATGTTTCCTGGAGACAGCAGATACTTGACTCATACTTTTTTAGCCAGCCAGCCAGCCTATGTCTCTTGAGTGAGGAATTCAAACCATTTACATTGATTGACAGAATTTATATGTGAGATGCTATTATATTTATCCTGTTTGTTATACCTTATTTCTTTGTTTTTACCTCTTGTATTATTGTTTTACTTGAGCTCTGAGCGTTAGCTTTTGGGTAGTTTTACACTGGAATATGACCATTGTTTTGTCCATGTGTAATGCAATTCTGTATTATACCTAGTTCTTTAAATATTTAGTGCAATTCCCCAGTGAAACCATTTGGACCTAGACATTTCCTTTTACAGAGCTTTTTAATTATGAATTCAACCTCTTCAACAGTTAAATGGCTATTAAGATGGCTACTTCATCTTGGTTAAGATTCGGTAATTTGTGGTTTTTGAAGAATTGATCCATTTCTTCTAAGTTGTTGAATTTATGCTTTTATCACTTAGATGATTTCTCTATTGTTTTTCTATTTTCTATTGTTTTTCTCTTATTGATTTCTAATTTGATTCCATTATGGTTAGAGAATGAATTCTATATGATGTAAATTCTTTTAAATTTATTGAGGTTTGTTTTATGGCCATTGATATAGTCAATCTTTGCATTAATATATGATCTGTGGGAGTGTATTAGTCAATTAAAGCTTCTATAACAAAATATCATACACTGAGTGGCTTAAATAACAGACATTTATTTCTCAGACTTCTGGAGGCTAAGAATTTTATGATCAAGATGCCAGCATACTTAGCCCTTGATGAGTGACCAAAGGTATTGCATGTATAGCAAATCACTAACTTTTCTCTGTAACCTCAAGTGGCAGAGAGAAAAGTAGAGAGTGAGAAGATAAAAAGAGAAAGAAATCTCTCTGTGGTCTCTCTTCTAATAAGACCACTAATCACATCATGAGGACCTGACACTCATGATCTAATTACCCCATCTAAAATACTATCACATGGGGGGATAGGGTTTCAGTATATGAATTTTAAGGAGGCAAAATTCAGCTCTAAGCATTTCACACCTAGCCCTCCAAAATTCGTGTGCTTCTTATGTTCAAAATACAAACATTCCATCCCAACAGCCCCAAAAGTCTTAAGTCATTCTGGCATCAATTTTAAAGTCTAAGTCCAAAGTCTCATCTAAATATCATCTAAATCACAGATGGGTGACACTAAAGGTAAAATTCATCCTGAGGTAAAATTCCTCTCCAACTATAAACCTTTAACATCAGACATTTTATGTGTTTCCAAAATACTATAGTGAGTTAGGCATAGGATAGAAATTCCCATTACAAAAGGAAGAAATAGGAAAGAAGGAAGTGGTATGGGTCCCAAGGATGTCTAAGACCTAGCACAGAAAATTCCATTAGGCCTTAAGGATCTAGGTTAGTACTTTCTAATTTGATGCTCTGCTGTCGGTAATCTCTGAGATGGCAACAGCTCTGTCATGGCTTAGTGGAGCAGCCCTGTCCCTTTGGCTCAATGGGCCTGATCCACACCCTAGATCTCTGCATGGGTAACAGTCCTACCTTTTGAAAACTGAGGTGGAAGCAACCCTTCTCCCACTCCCCACAGGTCTGTGCACTTTGGGGGCCTATGTTGTAAGTGCCAGATCTGATGATCTCAGAATTGCTTTTGTAATCCTTCTTCCCTTTTCTTGAAAGATAGTGCATATTGGTTTGAAGCCAAATAACTCCATGGTCCATCTTGTAGAACCCAAGAAGTCTGACAGCCTGCCTTCATTCTATCTCATTTTCCCTATCTCTTTCAGCCCAAACTGGCTGTATCATTGTTGGTATAATGGCATCTCTATTCTAGGCTGCTGTTGAAATGGCTGATTGAGTTCATGAGTTGCATCCATGAGCTTTTTATGGAGTGGATACTAAACACACTCTTTCTGTTCTTTTTAGAACAAGTTTTCTCATTATTTTGCAATATGGATAGATAAAAATTTTCCAAATCTTTAAATTATGGTACCATTTTTGCTAGCATTTTGTCTTCATTTATCCATCTCCCATTGCATTTTACTATAAGCAGGGAAGAGGAACCAAGACACATCTTCAACAATGTGATTAGAAATCTTTGCTGAATACATAATTTCATCCCTTCTAAATTTTACCTTCCACAAAACAGTACAGTATGAACAATTCAGCCAAGCTCTTTGCTACTTTATAAGAAGGATTGTCTTTCCTGTAGTTTCCAATGTTGTGTTCCTCATTTCTATCTGAAATGTCACCAGAATGGCCTTTATCATCCATATTTCTACTGTGTTGCCACAAAAATTCAGGTGTTGCTAATGTCACGGTATTAAGAGGCAGAGCCCTTAAGAAATGATTAGGCCTTGAGGGCTCTTCCTCATGAATGGGATTAAGGTCCTTATTAAAGAGGCTTCCTACAATGTTTAGCTAGCTTTCTTTCCTGCTCTTCTGTCATGTGAGGATGCTTCAAGAAGGTCCTTACCAGACACTAAAAATGCTGGCACCTTGATCTTGGACTTCTCAGCATTCAGAACTGTGAGAAAATAAGTTTCTGTTCTTTATAAATTACTCAGTCTCAGGTATTTTGTTGCAGCAGTACTAATGGAATAATACAGAAATTGGTACCTGGGGAGTGGGATGTTGCTATAACAAATACCTAAAAATGTAAAAGCATCTTTGCAACTGGATGATGGATAGAGGCTAGAACAGTTCTAAAGTGAATGCTGGAAAAAGCTTGTATTGCTGTGAAGAGAGGATTAAGTTAGATTATGGCAAGGGATCGGAAAAAAAGAAGAGCTGTAGAGTAAACCTTATTGTTCTTAGAGATTACTTAAGTGTTCATGGTAGCAAAGACTATTCTGATGAAGTCTTAGACAGAAATGAAGAATATATTTTTGGAAACTGGAGTAAAGGCTATCATTATTACAAAGTGGCAAAGAAGTTGCCTGAATTATCTCCATGTTTGTGTCCTAAGACTTTGTGAAAGGCAGAATTTAAGAGAGATAAAATAGGATATTTGGAGAAGAAATCTGTAAGCATCAAAGTGTTCAGGGTTTACATGGCTTCCCTTAATTGCTTATAGTAAAAGACAAGAAGAGGTGCAGGATCACCGTTGTTTTTTGTGGCTGAGTGGAACTCCATGGTATACATAAGCCACATTTTATTAATCCACTCATGTATTGATGGGCACCTGGATTATCCTGAATAGAGCTGGAGCCCATTCTACTAAGTATCACAAGAATGGAAAAACAAGCACCACATGTAGTCACCATCAAATTGGTGTGAACTGATGAACACTTGGGTGCACATGTAGTGATAACATTCATCAGGTGTTGGGTAGATGGTAAGGGGAAGGATAAGGGGTATATACACACCTAATGGGTGCAGTGCTCACTGTCTGGGGGGTGGACACATTTGAAGCTCTGCCTTGGGTGGGACAAAGGCAATATATGTAACCTAAACATTTGTACCCCATAATATGCTTAAATAAAAAGAAATTTAAAAAAAGAAAAGAAGAGAAAAATTTGAAGATATAATTTATAATTAAAAGGAAAGCAGAATGTAAAGATTTGGAAAATTCTCAGCCTGTCCATGTAAAGAATAAAAGATTGTATTTATAGAGAAATCCGAGGATGTGGCCAACCATTAGTATGGACTAGTACAGATAGAAGACTACCAGGTGCTGTTCATCAAGACAATGGTAGATGGTTCCCAAACCATCAGAGATCTTCAAGGCTGTCATGCCCTTCATAGGCCTAGAGTACCAAGGTCTTGAGGTAGAACCTTTTCAGGGAGGATCTCAGGGTACCCAGGGACCTCAGGGCACACTGCCCAGGGCCACCTCAAGTATTTGCTTCCTGAATTCTAATGCAGATCTGCCCCTCATATCCAAGACCTGTAGATCTACAAGCATGCAATGCCAAACTGGCAGAACTGTAGGCACCTAACTCCAACCCATGAGAGCTGAAGGGTGGACTACACTTAGCAAAGCCATGGGAATGGTGTCCTTTGGAGCCTTGGAGACTCAACCTGCATGCCTGCATATCTAGAAGGCATGACATGGATTCAAAAAGATTATTCTCTGGCTTTAAAATATAATGTATTTTGCCTTGTTGGCTTTTGGAATTACTTGGGACCTATTATGTCTTTCTTTTTTCCTAATTCTCCCTTTTGAAATAAAAATGTTTGTCCTGTGCTTGTCCCACTATTGTATTTTGGAAGAACATAAATTGTTTGATTTCGCAGGCTCATCACTGGGGAAAATTTGCCTCAGGATGAATCATACCTTGATTCTGATTCATGTGATGTTTAGATGAGACTTTGGACATAGACTTTAAAGCTGATGCTGGAACAAGTTAAGACTTTGGGTGCTGTTGAGATGGAATTAATATATTTTAGTTGTGAGAAATATGTGACTTTTCAGGGGCCAGAGGCAAAAATGCTATGGTTTGGATGTATCCCCTCCAAAATTCAGGTGTTGCCAAGGTGATGGTATTAAGAGCCTGGGCCTTTAAGAGGTGATTAAGCCATGAGGTCATCTCCCTCATGAATGAGATTAAAGTCCTTATAAAATAGGCTTCATTCAGTGTTTGGCTAGCTTGCTCTCCTACTCTTCTGCCATGTGAGGACATAGCATCCATCCCTCTTGCCTTTCTGCTTTCTGCCATGTGAGGATGCTGCAAGAAGGCCCTTACCACACATCAAATCCTGTCACCTTGATCTTGGACTTCTCAGCCCCCAGAACTATGAGAAATAAATTTCTGTTCTTTACAAATGACCAAGTCTCAGTTATTTCGCTATAGCAGCACAAATGAACTAAGACTTTTACCAATAATTTATTCATGGGTATTAATATAGTCTCTAAGAAGATAGGAGTTTTCTCTAAAGCTCTCCCCTTTTCTTTCTGAGCCCTCATCAGAATTATCTGTCCCTTCATGGCATTATTTTTTTCTAGCATGTACCTAAAAATTCTTCCAGCCTCTACCCACCATCCACTTCCAAAGCTGCTTTGATATATTTAGTTATTTGTTAACAGCAACACTCACTTTCTAGTACCAATTACTGTCTTAGTCAGCTCAGACTGCTATATCAAAATACCATAGACTGGGGGGCTCAAGTGATAAACATTTATTTCTCACAGTTCTGGAGGCTGGGAAGTCCAAGATTAAGGTGCTGGTGGATTCCAGTTTTGGTGAGGGTCCTCTTCCTAGTTTTTAGATAGCTGCTTTTTTCCTCCATTCTCATGTTCTAGAGAGAAACAGAGGGAATAAAAAAAAAAAAAGGCATTCTGATGTCTTCTTACAAAGGCACTAATTATATCATGAGTCATCCTCATGACCTCATCTAAAGTAGGTACTTCCCAAAGGCTCCATCTCCAAATATCATCACACTAGCTACAACAAATTTTAGAGGGATACAATTCTGTCCATAGCAGGGTGCTTGAATAAAGAGTATTCTGCTGTCATTGGGTAGCATGGTCTCTATATGTCTCCGAGTTTGTTTTAATTATTGATTTCTATGAAACAAAGTAGCAAAGGCAATAAAGAAATGCATCTCAGGTTTTATCCATGTTGGATTTTAGTCCTATATTTAACATAGGACTTATAAATACATCCATACATATATATATGATTCTAACAGCTAATGTATTCCCTCTATGGGGGGATTTGTGATTTTTTCTGTCTAGTCTTTCTGAAATGCTTACAAAAGTTTTATTTTCATAAAACTAAAGAGCAAGAGAGAGATTCAAGTATCATAATTCTATTGCATTTTTACAAATCTTGTTGAAGAGAGCTGAATATCTCAAAGATCTCTTACCACATGACCTACATGGAATAATATCATATTATAGGCAGAAAAACTAATGCACAAAAGATAATCATGTTCCTCATTGTCACACATTCAAAAGGGAAGGTTCACATATTTATCTAAGGTCTAAAAAATAGGTTGGTGCTTTTTCTAGCTAGGATGCAACTATATCAAACAATTATTATAATAGAAAACCAGACTATGTGATGAATAAAAGTAGTAAAAAAAGACATTTAACAAAATTTATCATTACACAATGTTCTCTCCAAATCTCATGTAATACTTTAAAAATGCTAGAATATCTTAACATTTAAAAAAAACTTTTGTAAAACACAGTGAGAGAGACCCATACCATGCATGAGTTTCGAATCATAGATTGATTTTACTGGCATCACAGAGGACGAAATGAGTAAATTATAATGCTTTACTTTTACCAGCAGGTGATATACCTGATTTCTGACTTATTATAAAGCAAATTGGCAACTTCTTCAAAGTCACTGCTCATTTCAGAGGAAGATTTTTCAAATAGTAAATTACATGTTTAAAGACCTAAGTGACCTTAACAATTCTTTTCATTAGTCCCAGACACTCATTATTTTGAGGAGTGCAAAACTTTAATTGGCCTGACCCATTTACTAAGTCATTCTATGCCACTTCTTGATCATTCTCAACTTTTCCCTTGCTCCCCATTTCACTGGGCTAAAGAATGAAAAGAAATAAAGTGAATTATACTTTTACCAGGTCAGGGTTTATCCAGGATATATTTTCAAGAAGCACAACACACAAGATATATGACAAAAAAGATTTATTGCCACAAACATTTCATTGGCATTCATTCAACATTTATGCTATAAACTTTTTTAAGGTATGCTGGAAAAGGGTAAAACTAACTCTCAGGAATGCCACCTATCTACTAATCTCGAACTATAATTACAAAAATGAGTCTCTCAGGTTGGAAAGCTCTATCATCTAATAGCATGAGAACCACAATGTTCAGAAAGATGAGTTTTATTAAAATTAAATTGAAGGGTTTAGTTGATAAACTTAATATGAATATCATTGTAATCATATGTATAACATGAGAATTTATGAAGTCATTCTTAGTCCTTTTAAGAGTACCTGATTTCTGATGTGTAAATGTATTCCGTTTGGGATAGCTTAACCATCTAAGAACTATGGGGACTTGATAATGAACTGGATAAGGTAGCAGAGGAGAATTAGAATAAGAAAAGGGATCAAAAATGACTTACAGATATTTGACTTAAGCCACTCAATGAGTGGATGGTATAAGCATTTACTAAGCTAGGGAATACTGACACAGGAACTGTTTTACTTGGCTATGTTAAATTTGAGGTAACTTTCAGATTTCTAAGTGAATATATCAAATAGGCATTTATAATTATGAGTTTTGAGCTCAAAGGAAAGACCAGAACTAGGGAAATATAAGGAAATATCATAAAATAGTTGTTTTTCTCACAATCACACGAGTAAAACCTTTTAGTCTTTGAAAGTATATCCTCTAGGATCCTCTACCCACATCTCTGCCATATGGTATAATACAGTTTTATATGTCTACCTAAGACTAGATCTTACGCCAGTCACAACCAAACTTGGGTCGTCATAGTCACAGTGTCTGATCACAGTGGGTTGCTATGAAAGTTGGATGAAGCCATGCAGTATATTTCCTCTGTCACAGGCCTGATTAATGCACATTGTGACAAAAATGAACCCCTTGGCATCTGTAGGGTCCCTAAAACACATCCTTACCCCAACCTGTCTCTGAGCATCTAGCCACATCACATGACTACATATTTGTTGATTTTGTATTATGCATCCTTAGAAGTCTTGCTTGGACTTTAAACATGTTCAGCTATGGTCTTGGTCTGAAAACACTTCTATTTCAGCTCAAATGAATCATCCTCTAAATCTCAGAAACAAATATGCTGCCAGCCCCATAATAGCTGACTCCAAGTATCACCACAGTCTACAAATTCCAGAAGATTTGCAAACACACATTATATCAAATACTTGAAATTTTGTTCAGTTTGCAAATTTATCATATCACTTAGGAAACTGTGGTTTGAAGTCAGAGTGTTAGTCACATTATTCAGCCCATGAGGTCTACTATAGTTATTATTCTTTTGGTTGGAAGTGATAGAAATGCAAAAACTGGTGGGGAAGACTTAATGAAAGGGCACTGCGTGAGACATTTCACATAATCAAAAGGCTTGAAAGGCTTGCTACAGTAACCAAGTTATCTCCAAGCACCTCAGGGACTGGAACCAGGAACTCAGCTACCACCATGATTTTCTCTCAGATTCTGTCTCTCTCATCTTCCCCACCCATTCTCTGCTACTACAAAGGCTCTTTCCAATATATGGAAATATGGCTATGTACTGATCAAGTATTAAATCACCTCTGCTTGATTATCTCAGAGAAGGGAGAGGGATGACCTATCACCATCTCCAGTGATTGATTGATCTGTGATTGTCCTGGCTTGGGTAACCTATCCAGTCCTAGACAAATCACTTAGTCAAGAGAATGGAAATGAGAAGTCCTACCAGAATCACAAGGAGTGTGGGGGAAGCTAGAGTGTGCTATTGTATGAAAAATGAGAACAGGTGTGCTGGACAGATATAAACAACAGATACACATCTATGGTTCTAGTATGCTTCATGGCTGAATCTGTACAAGGTCTAGCACTTAGATCATGAAAAATTGTATATGCCTGGTGTTCACTCTGATCCCTCAGGATTCTATCTTTTCATTACTCCTTCCTATTTTTCTCTTCCTATTTTCATTCTGGAGAGAAGAAAATTAATAGTATCTGAGCTTCCCCTCTATCATGTAATGTTTTACGATGGCGATAGATTGAATCATTTTACAACATGGGCTTTGGAGTCAGACTAATCCAGATTTATATCCTGACTTTTCCACTTACCACCTTGATGACCTCAGGTAAGTTACCTGGGTCTTTGTAAAACAGGATGCCAATCTCTACTTTAGGATAATTACTAGGATTAAAAGATATAAGAAGGGCTTTTCATAGGATTTAGGACAAAATCAAACCTGTATTGCTATAAGCCTAGGCCACAGAATAGTAGAATAAACAACACATACTGCAGAGGCAAATATCAGTTTACAGCGGCTCCTGGGCACCCCACAGCTCATGACTCTGCCTGGCCAGAAGCAGCCCACATCCTGAAATGAGTGACAAGGACGGTGATGACACAGAAGGGCATACAGCAGAATGGAGCTCTGGTAACTTAGATCCCATTGAGCTTTTTAAGAACCAAACCTCCTTCCTGCCAAGGAAAGTCACAAGCTGGGCCAGAGCCAGCTGGCTTGTCACAGGGTTTGGGATCTGTGTGAAATAATGATAACCCAAATATTTTTTTCCAAATGAAATTTTAAAATAGATAAATTTATCAGATGGATATTTATGGTCTATTAAGGACAAGTGCTACAAAAGATAAGGCTCTTATTCCAAACAATGTAGCATGAAGGATTTAGGCTAAACATTGAGAGTTTTCCAACAGTAAATATTCTTATTCAGGCATTTCCTGACCAAAGACCTTTGTATAAATAGAAGTCTCTGTGGTTTTTGTACTCTCACACCCACCATGGTTGAAATAATCACTGCCACCATCACTGGAGCTCCCTCAGTCAGGAGTTAAGCAGGTAGGAATCCAACTGAGAGGTGGCAGGCTGGGCAGGTGGGGAGACAGAAGTTTGACTTATGCCAGAGTGGAGTAAAATCATCAAGGACCCAGATTCTAATTCTCCAGCTAATATTCTCAGCCTGTTGGCTTTTACCCCCAGTCTTTTTCCTTCGTGAACTCAAGATAACCACAGAAGCTACAGTCGTCACATTTTCACCAGCCATGTCCAGAGCCTAGGAGGAGAAGGTGGGTGTTTCCCTCACCTACTAGTCTTCTTGGGTTACCATAACAAAACACCACAGCCTGGGCAGCTTAAACAGCAGATGTTTAGTTTCTCATGGTTCTAAAGGCTAGACGTTCACACTCAAGGTGCCAGAAATTCAGTTTCTGGTGACCCTTCTCTTCTTCATGTGTAGACAACCACCTTCTTGCTGTGTTGTCACGTGGCCTTTCCTCTATCATCCTGGAGAGAGAGCAAGTCCAGATGTCTCTTCTTTTTCTTATAAAGACACCTGCCCTATTGGATTAGGGCCTCACTCTTATGACCTCATTAACCTTCATTACCTCCTCATGGGCCCTATCTCCAAATACAGTCACATTGGGGGTTAGGGTTTCTGTACGTGAGTTAGCACGGGGAACACAATTCAGCCCCTACCACCTTATTCATATCCCTTTTAAAGTGTAAGAAAAATCTTTATCAGAAGCCCCACCCAAATTCTCCTCCATGAAGCCATTCACAGCAAGGGAAATAAAATTACAATGGCTGTTTTTTGTTGTTGGAGATAGAGTGGGCCCAGGCTCCCCCTTAAGCACATGAACATCCAAAGTGTGAATGAAAGCTGCCTTTGTTAGCAAGGAAGGAGGAGAAAATGCCTGTGGTAACCGACAGCATTAGCCACAGTGGCTCTCATAAAAAACAACTTGGAACTTTAAGACATTCTGTGCATTTAAAAGTAAAGTGAGAGAAGAGACAAAGAAAAAAGAACTGAGTCGACAGCAGAAGACCCTTGTCATGCCATAGTGTTGTGCTTGTTCTTTCAGAAAAAAATATTAATATTTTCTCCTTCACTATCTGATTTTAACATATATTATGTTTAATATCTATTAAACATTAAATTATATATAATGTTTTGTAGTTTTATCTTTATATATAATTTAATGCTTTTACATGTAATCAAAAGCTTTGACTTGCTTTAATGATACAATAATTAAAGATTGATTTTTAAAAGAGGTATATTGTCTTTCTCAGAGTCTCTTCCTGTGTTCCATGCCTTCATGTATTTATATTAACACAACAAAAGCCATTTCTCTGCATATATTACTGAGAAAGAACTTCACTGACAGAGATGTGCATTTGAGAAGAGGATGAGACAATAGACAATTGTGAACAATATGACATTATAGGACAAAAAATGTAGACATACATAAAATTAGATCTGACTACATCAAAGATTTTAATATTCCAAGGTTTCTGGACTTGGAGAAAGGAATAGTAGAATATAGAGAGAAATAGAGAAAGGTAAATGTGATGCTTTCAAAAATTTGCCTAAAATCATTATTCGGCAAAGAACACAAGTATTTTTTCTTCCTTATACTTTCTTTTTTTTTTTTTTTTTTTTTTTATTCATGATAAATTATTAAGTGAACAGTGCAAGTTAAAAACAATAGTTTCATATTTTTCCCCACCCCCCCTTCCCCGAGTCAGCACCTTCAAGTGTTACCACTCCCCAAACAATGCGCAATGCACTCATTGTGTAGGCATACCCCCATCCCCTCCCCCACCCCCCACCTCAGTCTGATGTCCAATTGGTGTCGTTCCCAGATTTGTATTTAGGTGATGATCAGGGAAACCAATTTTCTGGTGAGTACATGTGATGCTTGTTTTTCCATTCTTGGGATACTTCACTTAATATAATGGGTTCCAACTCTCTCCAGGAGAACCATAGAGATGTCGTATCTTCATCATTCCTTATAGCTGAGTAATATTCCATGGTATACATATACCACAGCTTACTAATCCAATCATGTATTGATAGGCATTTGGGTTGTTTCCACATCTTTGCTATTGTGAATTGTGCTGCTATAAACATTCGGGTACATGTGTCTTTGTTACAGAATGACCTTTTTTCCTTTGGGTATATGCCCAGTAATGGGATTGCTGGGTCAAATGGCAGGTCTACTTGAATCTGTTTAAGATACCTCCATAATGCTTTCCACAGGGGTTGCACTAGTTTGCAGTCCCACCAGCAGTGTATTAGTGTTCCTGTCTCTCCGCACCCACGCCAACATGTGTTGTTTTGGGTTTTTTTGATAAAGGCCATTCTCACTGGGGTTAAGTGATATCTCATTGTGGTTTTGATTTGCATTTCCCTGATGATTAGAGATGTTGAACACTTTTTCATATGTTTGTTAGCCATTTTTATATCTTCTTTGGAAAAATTTCTATTCATGTCCTTTGCCCACTTTTTGATAGGGTTGCTTGATTTTTTCTTGCTGATTTTCCTGAGTTCTAAATAGATTCTTGTTATCAGTCCTTTATCTGATGTGTAGTATGCAAAAATTTTTTCCCATTCTGTAGGTGGTCTGTTTATTCTCGTGACGGTTTCTTTGGCTGTGCAGAAGCTTTTTAATTTAATCAGGTCCCATTCATTTATTTTTGTTGCTGCTGTGATTGCCTTGGGGGTCTTCTTCATAAATTCTTTGCCTAGGCCAATCTCTGTAAGAGTCTTTCCTACATTTTCTTCTAGAATTCTGATTGTATCACGCCTAAGGTTTAAGTCTGTTATCCACCGTGATTTGATTTTTGTGAGAGGTGAAAGCTGTGGGTCCTGTTTCAGTCTTCTACAAGTGGCTAACCAATTCTCCCAGCACCATTTGTTGAATAGGGATTCTGGTCCCCAGGGTATATTCTTTCCCGCTTTGTCAAAAATTAGGTGACTATATGAGGATGGTTCTATATTTGGATTTTCTGTTGTGTTCCACTGGTCTGTGTCCCTGCACTTGTGCCAATACCAGGCTGTTTTAAGAACCACGGCCTTGTAGTATTGTTTGAGGTCTGGCAAATTAATACCTGCCATTTTTTTTTTGTTGCTTAAAATTGCTTTTGCTATACGGGGTCTTCTTTGATTCCATACAAAGTGTATAATTATTTTCTCTATGTCTGTAAAGAATGATGTTGGTAATTTAATAGGGATTGCATTGAATCTGTAGATCACTTTGGGTAGTATAGACATTTTAACAATGTTGATTCTTCCGATCCACGAGCATGGTATATTTTTCCATCTGTTTGCAAGTTCTGCTATTTCTTTTCTCAGTGTTTCATAGTTTTCCTTATAGAGGTCCTTTACCTCTTTAGTTAGATATATACCTAGATATTTTATTTTCTTTGTTGCTATTTTGAAGGGTATTGAGTCTTTAATTTGGTTTTCCGATTGACTGTTATTGGCATATATAAATGCCTCTGATTTGTGTATATTAATTTTGTAGCCTGAGACTTTGCTGTATTCGTTAATCAATTCCAGGAGTCTCTTGGTTGAATCCTTGGGATTTTCCAGATATAACATCATATCCTCAGCAAAAAGTGAGAGTTTGATCTCTTCCTTCCCTATTTGGACTCCCTTGATTCTGCTCTCTTGCCTGATAGCTCTCGCAAGGACTTCCAATACTATGTTGAAAAGTAATGGAGACAATGGGCAGCCCTGTCTGGTTCCAGTTCTAAGTGGGAGTGCTTTCAGTTTTTCCCCATTCAGTATGATGTTGGCTGTGGGTTTGTCATATATGGCTTGTATCATTTTTAGGTAGGTTCCATCAATGCCTATTTTGTTAAGCATTTTTATCATAAAAGGGTGTTGAATTTTGTCAAATGCTTTTTCTGCATCTAATGAGAGTATCATATGATTTTTGTTTTTGCTTCTATTTATGTGGTGAATTACATTTATAGATTTACGTATGTTGAACCACCCCTGCATCTCGGGGATGAAGCCCACTTGGTCGTGGTGGATTACTTTTTTGATAAGTACTTGGATTCTATTTGCTAGTATTTTATTGAAAATTTTTGCATCTATATTCATGAGGGAAATTGGTCTGTAGTTCTCTATTTTTGTTGTGTCCTTTCCAGGTTTTGGTATTAATGTTATATTGGCTTGGTAGAACGTGTTGGGGAGAACTCCATCCTTCTCAATATTGGAGAATAGTTTATGTAGGATGGGCACCAGTTCTTCTTTGTATGTATGGTAAAATTCAGGTGTGAACCCATCTGGACCAGGGCTTTTCTTTTTGGGAAGGTTTTTTATTGCTGTTTCGATTTCAGTTCTTGATATTGGTCTGTTCAGGTACTCTATTTCTTCCTGGTTGAGCCTGGGAAGACTATGTGTTTCTAAAAATTTGTCCATTTCCTCCACGTTCTCCAGTTTGTGTGCATAAAGATTTTTGTAGAATTCATAGATGATATCTTGTATCTCTGTAGCATCGGTTGTGATTTCTCCTTTCATGTTCCTAATGGAGGTTATTAGAGATTTTACTTTTGTGCTCTTGGTTAGTCTAGCCAGAGGTGTGTCTATTTTGTTTATCTTTTCAAAGAACCAACTTTTTGTTTTATTAATTTCCCTTATAGTTTCTTTGTTGTCCTTTTCATTTAGTTCTGATTTGATCTTAGTAATTTCTCGCCTTCTGCTGGGTTTGGGATCGTTCTATTCTTCTTTCTCCAGCTCTTTGAGTCTATTCGTTAGGTTGTCTATTTGCATGTTTTCTGCCTTTTTGATATAGGCATTTATGGATATGAATTTTCCTCTCAGGACTGCTTTAGCTGCATCCCATAGATTTTGATAAGTTGTATCTCCATTGTCATTTAATTCAAAGAAATTTTTGATTTCCATCTTGATTTCTTCTTTTATAGAATAATTATTCAGGAGAAGGTTATTTAGCTTCCATGACTTTGAGTAAGAGTGAGGATTTCTGTTTGTGTTCATTGTTACTTTTATTCCACTGTGATCTGAGAAGATGCATGGTATAATTTCTATTTTTTTGAATTTTTGAAGACATGATTTATGTTCTAGGACATGGTCAATCTTAGAGAATGTCTCGTGAGCTGATGAGAAGAATGTATATTCTGTGGACTTTGGGTAGAATGTCCTATAGATGTCAGCCATGCCCATTTGTTCTAGCATTCTATTTAGGTCCATTATGTCTTTGTTTATTTTCTGTTTAGAGGATCTGTCCTGTACTGTCAGTGGGGTGTTAAAGTCTCCAGCTATTACAGTATTGTTATCTATCATTTGGTTGAGATCTAGTAGGGTTTGCTTTATGAAGCTAGGTGCACCTAGGTTGGGTGCATATATATTGAGTATAGTCATGGCTTCTTGTTGAATTGTGCCCTTGACCAGTATGTAGTAGCCATCTTTGTCTTTTATTATTTTTGTTGGTTTGAAAGCTAAGTTATTGGAAATTAAGATTGCCACACCAGCTTTCTTTTCATTACCGTTTGCTTGAAATACCGATTTCCAGCCTTTTACTTTCAGTCTAAATGCATCTTTGCTCGTTAGGTGGGTTTCTTGAAGACAGCAGATACTTGGCTTGTGTTTTTTTATCCATTGGGACAGTCTATGTCTCTTGAGCGGGGAATTCAAGCCATTCACATTTATTGAGAAAACTGATAAGTGAGACGGTTTTTTGTTCAGCTTGTTGGGTAGAATTTCATTGCGATGTTTTCTCTCCTGAGCCATTGTGGTATCTGGAATTTCATCTTTAGCTCTTGAGTAGTTTTACATTCGTGGATCTTTCTTGTGCTGATCCATGTGTAACTCTCTTTTGAGTACTTCTTGTAGGGCTGGTCTTGTCTTGGTGAATTCCCTCAACCTTTGTTTATCTGAGAATGTCTTGATTTCTCCTTCGTATAGAAAACTTAGCTTAGCTGGGTACAAGATTCTAGGCTGGGCATTATTCTGTTTCAGAAGCGTGAAAATGGGGCCCCAACCTCTTCTTGCTTGTAAGGTTTCAGCTGAGAAATCTGGCGTAATTCTGATGGGTTTTCCTTTGTAAGTTACCTGTTTCTTTCTCCTTACAGCTCGGAGAAGGGACTCTTTAGTGGATATTTTGGTCAGCCTGATGACTACATGGCGTGGTGTTTTCCTATTTGCTATGAATCTCCCAGGGGTCCTTTGAGCTTCTTGAATCTGTATGTCTAGAGTATTGGCAAGGCCTGGAAAATTTTCCTCGATTATGTCTTCAAATAGCTTGTCCAACCCTTGCTTATTATCTTCTTCACCCTCAGGAATGCCAATAACTCTCAAGTTAGGTTTCTTCACATAATCCCACATTTCTTGAAGACTCAGATCATTTCTCTTACTTTTTCGATCTATCTCTGTGACTGACTTATTTAGTTGGAAGGAGTTATCTTCAATTTCTGAGATTCTTTCCTCTGTTTGATCTACCCTGCTCTTGAGACTTTCCACAGTGTTTTGTAGCTCTCTGAGTGAATTCTTCACTTCTAGGAGTTCAGTTTGGTTTTTCTTCAATATTTCAATTTCTTTAATGAATTTTTCCTCCAAATCCTGTATTTTTTTGTGTGTTTTCCTTGTGTTGTTTATCCATTGATTCTTGTATATTATTCAGCTTGTTTATAATCCATAATTGGAATTCTTCCTGTGACATGTTGGTGTTTTGAGTCTGGTTTGTGTCAAATGGTTGGGAGCTGGTATTTCTCTTTGGGGATGAGCTTTCCATTTGATTCTTTGTGCTCTCCGTGTTTTTTCGCTGGGCCCTTCCCATCTAGATTTATCGTTGGATCTTTACTTATAGATTTAGTCTGGTTAACAGGACTCTTTGTGCTCTATTCTTAGGCTGTGAAACAGTCTAGGTATGTTGCTTCTTTTGGCAAGAGGGGGAGACTGTTGTGTATTGTTTAGAGATTTTTCTGTTTCCGTCGGGGGACTGCTTCCGATGGGTCCAATCCTAGAGGATTGGAGTGATCCAAGACCGCTTTGGTGAGTTAGGACACTGTGTTGTGGTCTTTCAGAAGGCAGGCAGGGTCCACACTAATAGTAGACCGAAATTCTCTTTGTTTGTTTGTTTCCCTTTGGTTCTTTCTCTATAGGGGAGGTTTCTGACTCTATCTGCAGGCAAGATACTAGCTATGGGGAGAGGATGGTGACCTCGCTTGCTCAGCGCCTCAGTTGCTGTAGCTCCCACGGGCAAAAGTCTATCTTGGTCCAATGACCCCAGGGATCAGGTTCCACACTCTCGCTTCTGGATAAGTATTCAGTGTTTACACTTCCGCGGGGATCCTATATAAGGTCCGTGGACCAGGGGAGAGGGCCGTCCAGGGAGCCTTTTGGTACCCTATTGCTCCGCAGTGACTTGGCTGTGGGCCCTAGAATGGCGATTGCGTGCCCGCAGATCTCCGGCCCTGGGGGTGACTGCTCAGGATCCAGTATGTACCAGAGCCAGGGACCTGGCCCGTTCCGAAGCTCACCGTGGGTCCCCAGTTAGAAGGAGAAAAGAGAGGAGAAAGAGAAGGAAAAAAAAAAAGAAAAGAAAAAAGAAAAGGAAAGAAAGAAAAGAAAGAGGAGAAAACAAAAGAGAAAGGAAAAAAAAAGAAGAAAAAGAAAGAAAGAAAAAGAGAAAAAAAGAAAAAAAAAAAAAAAGAAAAACGCAAAAAACCAAACCAAAAAACACCAAAAACGTCAACAAAAATGAACAAAAACAAACTACATAGCACCTCACCACACCGCAAGGCAGAAAGATACACAAATCTGAAGTATATAATTCAGCGACTCAATGTTTTTTTGTTTGTTTGTTTGTTTTACGCCTTAGCACAGCTCCGCCCCTTCACTTCCGCTCGGCTGGGACCGGAGCGGCCATTAGATGTTTTTGTTTTTACGCCTTAGCACAGCTCCGCCCCTTCACGCCCGCCCTGCTGGGTCCCGGGCGGTTTCGCAGTGGATTTCAAGATGGCGTCTGCGCGCCCGCACAGCTCCGAGGGTGGTGGGGGTCCAACCTCCGCCCTCAAAAAGGCGCGGCAGCCAGAGGCCCAGAGGGCAAAGGTGCCCGCCGGCGCTGTCCGGCTCGTGAGCTGCCGGAAAAAAAAAGAAAAAGAAAAGAAAAGGAAAAAAAAAAAAAACAAACACAAACAAACAAAACCCAGAAGAAATTTACCAAGAATAAAATATACAGTTCGGCGAGCCTATTCTTCTTGTTCGTGGGCTTTTTTTTTTTTTTTTTTTGCCTTAGCGCAGCTCTGCCACTTCACCCCGAGCACGGCCCCGGCATATCCCGCACTCCTGGCGTTGGTTCAGAGACCAGCGGAGGGCGCCGGGCAGAGAGAGCCGCTCGGCACTTTATGGCTCCCGAGCGGTTTCGCCCTCGCTTTCAAGATGGCGCCTGCAGAGCTCCGGGGCTGGAGGAGACCGGCTCCCCGGTAGGCAGAGACCACCACTGCCCAGGGGCTGGCCAGCAAGGACGCGCACTGGGGGTCACCGGCTGGAGAACCGCCGAAAAAAGCAGCACGGGCAGAAAGAGCCGCTGGGCACTTTTTGGCTCCCGAGCCGTTTCGCCCTCGCTTTCAAGATGGCGCCTGCCGAGCTCCGGGGCTGGAGGGGACCGGCTCCCCGGCAGGCAGAGACCGCCACTGCCCAGGGGCTGGCCAGCAAGGACACGCACCGGGGGTGACCGGCTGGAGAACTGCCGAAAAAGGCAGCACGGGGTACGACGCTATTTGCTGTCCGGGAGTCTTTTGTGTTTTTCCGCCCTGGTGCAAATCCGTCCCTCCTCACCAAGCGCTGTCTCAGCTGAGATCCCCCAGGTTCTAAGGTAATTTCGCAAAAAAGCCTCCTGTCTGCAATGCTCCACGTATCCCTCAGTGATTCTGCGCTGGCCTGGGTCAGGGCTCTATTCAATTGGGAGCGGAGGGCAAGCCGCTTTCCCGAGAGGCTGCACCCACCCCGGCTGGGGGCGGGTGTATCCGACCCGCGCTCCGCTGGCTAGTGTCTGTCCCGCGTTCCTAATATTCGTTCACCTCAGACCTCACTCGCTCTGTTTGTCCCACGCTGATTCTCTGTGGATTCACACCGCTGTTCCTGTGTGGGAGCGGTCCTCTAGCGTTGTGGCAGGTCCGGATCGATGCCTTCCTTCCCGGGAGCGCATATTCAGGCCGTCACCACCACTCCGCCATCTTTGATCTCCCCCCTCTTCCTTATACTTTCTAATTCACATAGCTCTGTGTTCACAGAATCAGAACTCAGAGCAAATGTGACTTACATGTGCTTTTATTTTTAAATAAATTTTATCTCTGATCACAATTTTTAAATAAAATATTGAGGTATAATTTACATACAGCAAAATTCACCCTTTTTAACTGTACAGTTTGGTAAGTTTTGAGAAATGTATGGAGCTGTGTAACCATCACCATAATCAAGATGCAGAACAGTGCCACAACTCGAACAAGTTTCTTCATGCCCTTTTGCAGGCAACCGCATACCTCTAAACACAATCCTGGAATCAGTGATTTCATTTCTGCCTATGTAGTTGTACCTTTTCCAGGTCATACAAATTGAATCATAAAGTGTGTAGCCTCTTTGATCTGACTACAATACCTTTGAGATTTGCTATGGACTGAATGTCTGTGTCCCCACAAAGTTCATATGTTAAGCCCTAACTCTCAATTTGATGGTATTTGGAGATGGGGCCTTTGGAAGGTAATTAGGTGATGAAGTGGAGCCTGCATGAATGGGATAAGTGCCCTTATAATAAGAGAGGTACAAGAGGGCTTGCTTCCTCTCTCTTTTTCTGCTCTATCCCACGTGAAAATACAATGAGAAGACAACTGTCTGCAAACCAGAAGGAGGGCTCTAATTAGTCCCCAGATCTGTGGGCACTGTAATCTCAGACTTCCAACCTCCAGAATTGTGAGAAAGAAATATTTGTTATTTATGCCATCTAGTCTATGGTATTTTTTTATAGTAGCCTGAGATGATTAAGACAGTAATTGGTATGAAGAAGTAGATTTCTGCCATAACAAATGCCTAAAAATATGGAGCAGCTTTGGAAGTGGGTGATGGGTAGAGGCTGGAAGAGTTTTGAGTTACATGCTAGCAAAAGCCAATATTCCTATGAAGGGAATTTTTAAAGCAATTCTGGTGAGGGCTCAGGAAAAAAATGAAACAAGCTACAGAGAAAGCTTCTGTCTTCTTAGAGAATACAGATAAAAATCATGTACAGAATGTTGATTGAAATGTTGTTGGAAAAGGCCATTTTGATGAGATCTCAGACAGAAATAATCAATATGTTATTTAAAATTTGGTGAAAGGCAATCCGTGTTATAAAGTGTCAAAGAACTTGGGTGAGTTGTGTTTGTGTTCTAGTGTTCTGTGGAAGGTAGAACTTGTGAAGGATGAAATTAGATATTTAGTTGAGGGGACATCTAATTAAAGTGTCAAAGGAGCACCTTGGTTTCTCCTGATTGCGTATAATAAAATCCAAGAAGGAAGAAAAGAATTCAAGATGGAATTGTTAGGCAAAAAGAAACTTAGATTTAAAGATTTGGAAGATTCTCAGCATGTCCATATGACAAAAAATGAGAAAGTATCTTTGGAGGAGAACACTAAGGGTATGGGGGACCAACCTTTGGTAAGGAGATAAGTGTGGGAGTGAACTGTAGACCTAATCAGCCATCCTACAAGAATCTAGGGGTACAGATGAGATTATGATATAAACAATGCTAGATGGGACTAAAAGAAACAGAAAATGGGATGGAATAAAGAAAGATTGTGAATGTATGCTATCTTTCAAGGAAAGGAAAGAAGGACTCCAAAGGTGATTCAGAGATCATCAGGGCCACCACCTAGGTACCAAGAGGGGAGACATCCTCCATCAGAAGCCATGAGGTTGGCGCCACCCAGTAGAGACCTGGGCCCAGCAGAGTTATAGCCTGGACAAGACCACCACAAAATTGCCCTACTGAGCAAACGGAATGACATTGGCATGCCACTCCAGTGGGCCCAGAAGGCAGAGAAGTGAGCCAAAGAGGATTATTCTAGAGCTTTAAGATTTCTTGGGGTTTGATTTGCTAGGTTTTGGACTTGCTTGGAGCCCATTATCATTTCCTTCTCTCTTATTTTTCCTTTATGGAATGGCAATGTCTATGCTATGTCTGTTCCACTATTATATTTCAGAATCACACTACCTGTTTTGTTTCACAGGCTCACAGCTGGAAGGGAATTTTATGTCAGGATGAATTGTACCTTGAGTCTTACCCATGTGTGATTTAGATGATACTGAGATGAGACTTTGGACTTTAGACTTTAGAACTGATTCTGGAATGAGTTAAGACTTGTGACACTGTTGGGATGGAATGTTTGTATTTTATATGTGAGAAATGCATGAATTATGGAGGGGCTAGGGTTGGAGTGCTATGGACTGAAGAGTGTCCCACCAAAATTTTGAGGCCAGTGTTATAGTTTTGAGAGGTGGGACCTTTCATAGGTAATTAGATTAGGAAAATGGAGCTCTCATAATGGCTTTAGTGACCTTATAAGAAAAGACAATGGAGAGCTTGCTTCCCCTCCCTCCCTCCATATCTCTCTCTCTCTCTCTCTCTCTCTCTTTCTCTCCTCTCTACCATGTGAGTATACAAAGAGAAGACAGCCATATGCGAACCAGGAAGAGTGTCCTTAATGGACACCAGATCTACCAATGCCTTGATCTCTGACTTCTAGCCTCCAGAACTATGAGAAATAAAGGGAAGGGAGAGAGGGAGGAAGAAAGGAAGGATGGAAGGAAAAAGGATTGGATTTTTGTATTAATATTACAGCCAAATGGTAAGTTTGGAGTAAATGTTAGAAGCCTGAGCAAGAATGTAAATTGTGCATTTTTTACTCCATGGAAGTCAAATAGAAGAGCGGGGGAAAGTAAGCAGGGAAGCCCAATGAGAAAAAAAAAAAAAATAGTTGGAACCAACATGTGTGCTATTAGTAAAATATTTCACATGTACATAAAATCAAGAATATGTCAAAATAAAGTGAGGCAAGTAAAGGTATGTACTGAATGTAATTGGCATAAATTTTGACACTGTGGCACTTAGAATACTGCTTAGAATATGTTTTTTTTTTTTTATTTCATCTTATTATTACGGGGGATACAGAATTTCAGGTTACATACGTTGCCCATGTACCGCCTGTCCCCCCAAGTCAAAGCTCCAGGCGTGTCCGTTCCCCAGACAGTGCGTGTTGCACCCATCATGTAGGTATATATTTGGAGGTCAAAACAAACTGTTTAAAAACTGACATCATGGGTCAAGGAATCATCATAAAGAAATTAAGATGCAGGCCAGGAGTAGGGAGAAGCAAGAGTGGCTCCATGCTGACATGAGGTACTTTTGTAAGAATCTTTTATTCATGAGTTATATCTTCTCTTGTGCCTTCATAAAATGCCTGACACATAAAAGGACTCCATGAATGAATGAATGAGAGTCTGATGACAATTTGAGTCTTCTAGTTGGGTTCAAGTAGACTGAGGGGATTCTACACCATTCATCAATAGTGTATTGATGTTAAATATGCTGAAGTATGGATAGTTGATATTGACTAGATAATATTTCAATGTGTCTGTGAATATATCAAGTTAATAATTTTTAAAAGTAAATATTGGACATCTATTTTGTGATTAGCACTATATCCTAAATTCTAAATATATGTGTACATTTTATATATAAAACACATTTTTGTATATGTAATATATATATTATATACAAAAACACATGGTGTAGCCTTTACCCACAAAGTATTTATAATTTAATTGAGATAAAAGTATAAGCATTATCACATCTGATGAATCCAGGATATAGCTGCTTTGAATCTTGAGTAACTGAAAGAAAAATGAAAGTAATGCCTCTCAAATTATCAATAGATTTTATTGATGTCCCAGTACCCACTGGCATTATGATGGCAGGTCATAATCTTTCTCAAGACTATCTTGAATAAATTGTCACAAAGATTGTATTGATTAAATCCTGCTCCTTAATGTAATAATCTTCTATCAGTTCTACCCCTCCTTTCATTATCAAAATCTATATTGCATTGTGGATAACTAGCAAGACTTTTGATATTTTTTCTTTTTTTTTTTTTTTTTCAGAGAATGGGGTCTCCTAACTTGTTCTTTTACTTTGCATATTCAGTTCATCAACCAATCAATAGTAATCTCCTTAAAGTTTCTGTGTTGTTCTTTTCAAAGTCTGCAACCATATGTTAAAAATTCTCGGATACACAGTTTTTATATAGCAGGCTGGGAAAGATAAAGTCTCTTTCAACAGAGTCATTATCATTGAAGAAGACAATTAAATACAGAAAGTTGTATTCTAAAACATTTAGCCAAGAAACCAAAGGAAAAAGGAAGCTAATTACACAAAATTGCTGAAGAAGAATGTATTCACACAATAATTCTGAGAAAGGTAATGCAGTATTTGAAACTGACTACAGTGTACCAACAGACATGAATTTCAAGCTATTTCTTCTAATTTCTCATCTGAGAAAAAAAAATGTTTGGACGGGGAAAGTGTTGTGGTTAAATCAGTCGAGAGAATAAATACTAGATCAGTAATTCTTAGAAGCTATTAGTCATTACCTTTGACCACCTGCAGTGGTTTATCAACTTCCTTACTGAAATTTTATGAGCTTTTCTGAAGTATTTTTTTCAGTTGAAAAGATTCTTTTCATAAACTTTAGCAATTTCAAAAACGAATTTCTATGGCAAGTACTTTTTTTACATTTAAGAATTAAGTTAAAACTTGACTCTTTTTAAGGGCCATAGATCAAAACAAGATACCTTTTATTAAAGAAGCATAAAGTCACAAATATTCCACAGTTAATTTACTCTACATAGCTTTATGTGATTTTTCTAAAATTTTACAGCACCAGCAAAACTGCTGTCCTTTATTTAACATACTGATAGATATTCAAATCTAATTTTTTGACAATCCTATTTTTGTGTTTGCATAGGAAATAAAATTATTTTAGATTCATGCTTTTTATGCTAATATTAAAGGGTAAATGGTATGAAAATTATAACAGGGAATAACATAACGTGATTTTTTATGAAGAATATAATGCCATAAGCCAAATATGTTTCTAAGATTCTACATGTATCCTTAAAAATGTAAATCTCATAATACAGATGACTCTGATATTGTATTGCCAATTTAATTGATAATGATATCCATATACTGACTCTTGGATGACTCCTTAATTTTATAAATGATTTTTTCTTGTCTAATTTAAGAGTTTAAGACAAAGTTAATGTGCTAACATACTAAAACTTGCCAGAAATAAATCAGATCTTTATAGATTTAATCTTACTTTCTACCAAGTTATTTATAAACAGGGCTGATTCCACATATAAAATGAAGTAGACTTTTTTATTATGGAGTAACTTTTTCAGGTCACTTGAGAATTGTTACTATACTTGAAAAGGTAATTTATCATTATCATATTCAAAAAGAATTTATTAAGCAACTAATTGTGTGTAATTTGGCTAAGTGAGCACAAAGTTACCAAATGAAATTTACTAAGTTGCATAAATACAGGAAACTAAAAAAGTTAGATAAAATATTAAGTACATTAATGTTAGTAATGATTTTCACCATGAATTGATCAAAGATATATCCACTAAGTTTGTCATAAGGTAGGTCATAGAGCAGGAGAGTCTGGGAGCACACGTAGTTGGTATGGGACTCAGATGAGTAATCATAGGTGTTTTTTCTTCCATGGTAAAGGGAGTCATATTTATGGAAGTGATGGAGTAGACTTGGCAGTCCTTTTCAGGTTTAGTTAGAATGCTAATATAATTTTACCAAGTGGACAATTATCAGAAATAATTAAAATACCTTAACAAATTAATTCAGCATTTTAGTTGTTTTTCGTGGTTCTTTCCTCACAATGGTCCTTTTATACCACCTATGAAAATAGTTTATATATTCTAATTTTTATTTAGTACTTATCAGAACATTAAAGCATGTTTCCCATCACTGCTTCATGTATCCTTAAAATTTATCTTGGTATAAATTTCCATGTATTATTAAAATCCCTCTTCAATTTATTTTATATCAAAATTCCATTTTACTCTTATAAAGGTTTTTAATAAAAGTGAGAAACGTTGCCTTTAGACTTATGTTTGATCAGGATTTTAGTTTTGAAAAGCATTCAAATTCCATTATATGAAAGGAAAAAAAAAATCAAAGTTCAGGCTTTTGGTTAGAACTAACTTCAAGTATGTGAGTAATGCTTTGACAATTATAATCACCAGGTACACTTATGTTTCTCTTCAGGTTAATCAACAACCCCCATGCATGCCATTGCCAGCAACAATATTTATTGAGGCATACACATAGAGCATTTTGCAACACAATAGCAAGTCAAAGTGATATATAATATCTTCCACTAGGTATTTAAAGTTTTATATATGCATTTCCTATGTGGTTTCAGAGTTGTACAAAAATAAAGGAAGGAGTCATAGAGAGAAAGCATACAAATTGTGGCAGACATAATTACTTGCTGACCACAAGCATCCTTTTAGGTCTTACCATCATAAACCTAATTTTATTCAGGCAGCAATGTGCCAAGCCCCAAAGAAAAGTATCATTTTTGCCCAAATTAAATCTTTCCATGAGACTTTAGAAGCAGTAAAGTCTTCATTGAGCAAGACTTTCTGAACATAGCATCATATTTACTATTCTTGGCCCCCACAACTCAAATTGAACACTATATCCCAAGCATTATGACAATTAAAAAAAAATGTTCCTAAAAATTTCTGAATATCTTTTAAGGAGCAGTACCACTCTTAGATAAGAAACAATAGTCTAAATTAATAACAGTAATCCTGTCCTCCTTTGCCAGTTTTTGGTCCAAGAGGAGCCATATGACCTAGTTGTCATAATTGATGTGCCAGGGTAATTCTTTTAAGTTGCTTCTGGAAAATATTTTAGTTCTAGAAGAAAATACATAAGCATTTGAGTAAGAACCTTGTCATGCCTTTTTTCAGCCTTCCAGCTTTGGATATGTTGAGAAAGGATGGGATATCTGAAATGTTAGCCCTGGTCTTATAACTCTGAAGTAAAAAGTTTGACGATAAAAAGCCTTCGCAGTGAGAATGAGGGAGTAGGATAAAATTCCCTAGGCCCCAGAAGACATTGTTGAACTGTTGAAACATGCTAGAAAGATATGTAAAGGTATTTATTGTTTAAGGTTTAAATTAACAAGGTAATTAGTTACTGCAGACTAACACCATATGGAAAAATTTAAAAGACCCATCCAATGCATTTGTTGTGCTGAATATTTTCTTACAGCCTTCACTTTAGGTCATTTGATAGATAGAGTGGCCCTACGATGCCTATTGTGGTAAGGCCACAATAAAAGAGTAAATTAAAATGATTTTAATGTTTCATGAAAATAATACTTTTGTATACACCAGGTTTACCTTAAAGGACACTCTAGAGGACACCTCAGCACATATCTAGTACAGTCCTCGTCATTTGTTTCATTTTTTGTATAACAGCTTCTTCATATGGTACAGCATTAGCCTAAACACTTCCATGATATAGAGCTTAACAACTTCCAAGGCATCCCATTTTGTTTTTGGACAGCTTTCATCAGTAGAAAATGTGCCTCATATCCATTCCAAATCAGGCTCCCTGTCGTTTCTCCTGCGTTGTTTCTGTGTCTGAAGTCCTAATGGAAAAAAAAAAAAATCTAATCTCTCTTATCTTGTTAACAGGTTCTAATTAGGCAAGGTTAACAATAGGAAGACAAAGATAACCTGTGGGATGAAAGTGAAATATGAAATGTCAAGGAATTCCAACCTGGCAAAAATAGTCCTTGCTAAAGGACCTTGTACATTTCTTGCTAAACCTATTTGGTCTTCAACTCGCCATCATTCTTTGCCCTTTTGGTATAATTAAACCTGCTATCCTCAAGCTCTAAAAATGAACAACATACCACATATGTTCATAGCTATTTTACTAGGGACCAAAAAAGTGGCAGACGTCCATCCTTCTGTTCATGCCAAAGTGCAATTTGTCGATTGAAAGATGTTAGTTGATACAGTGGGAATGGGCTGGAAAAACTCATTTGGCATGCCAACAGAGCTCTTATACAATGATTTCAAATTTTAAAAATAGTCTGTGGCCAACTTTCAACTCAGAGGTGACTTGGATTAGGCTATTCAATTCTATAAAACAGTGACTAAACACGTCATCAAACCCTAAATCCTAGCAATGTGCATTTAGTTTTCAACTAAAAAGGATTCTATTGTTTTTGTTATGCTTTCTTTTGTTTTTTACAGGAGAAAATTATTAGCAATTCCAGAGGGATGTATTTTAACTCTTGTTGCTTTGGGGAAGAAAGATTGAGTCCTTAAGTTTTATCATATTCAATTTTTTGAAAGATACACAGTAAGGGAAATTATTAATAAAAACAAATTTATACAAATCATTTCTTCCCTTCCTGAAATGACTCATAGTTTTCAATGACCACCAGAGACAACCTACTCTGATGAATTTAAAATTAAAACTAGAAGTAGATCTTTAACTTGAAGTAATAAAAGTAGCTATTTTAGAATTAGAAAATAACTCTTAATCTCTAGAAGAAAATTATATATGACACAAGTTGACTTAATTTTCCTGAAAAGAATGTTAAGCTATAAACGATAGAAGAAAACTTTTTCTTTGTTCATAATATCTGGAAATCAGGGTTTTGGTGAGGGGAAGATGGGAGTAAGTATTAACCATTACCAATATAGTGTAATTGTATGTCTATTATTAGTTTATCAGTACAATTAAAGACAGATCATCACATGAAAGAAATATTTAGTAATAAACATGACCTCCATTATTACTGGAACTATGTATATAGCATGGATCATAAAAACAAGATTGACAATAAGAAACCACATAAACCAGTACAAAAGTCTATAATTTTATTCTAGACTTAATGAAGACAATGATCAGGATGGAGTGGATAGACTTAATAGTAGATTGGAAATGACAGAAGAGTCAGTGAACTTGAAAATAGATCAATAGGCATTATTCCAATATGAAGAACAAAGAGAAGAAAATATAATTTTAAAAATGATTGGTGCTTCAGGACCCACGGGACAATATCACAAGTATATTGAAGTCTCAGGAGATCAGAGAGAGGATGAAACAGAAAATGAGTGAAGAAATAAAGTTAAAGAAACTTCCCCAAATTTGGTGAAAAATGTAAATGTATAGATTCAAGATGGCCCACAAACCCCAAGAATAATAAATACAAAGAAAGCCAATGTCTAAATTTAAATACATACATACATATATACATACTTACATGGAAAGTCTTGAAAGCAGCCAGACAAAATAATTGATATGTTGGACCGTGAAACAAATTCAAAGGGGATTAAATTACTGTGGCAGATACTCTCTGACTAAAATGGAATTAAGTTAGAAAGCAATAGCAATGCAATATACTAAAACCAATCTGTGGAAATTAGACAACATACTTTACAAAAAAGAAATAGCAAAAGAATTGTAAACTACTTGGAAATTAATAATACTTAAAAAACAATAAACAAAAATTTGTGAGATATAACCAAAGCATTGTTTAGAGGGAAATGTGGAGTTTTAAATGCTTATGTTATAAAATAAGAAATGTCTAAATCATAACTT